>NC_140170.1:914406-921906 GCF_963971535.1 Notolepis coatsorum | reverse complement strand
GGGTAGTTGTCCAACTTAGACATTGGATTCACTGTCACTTTATAGTCCCCACATATTCGGGTTGTCTTGTCTGGTTTTAGTATGGGCACTATGGGAGCTGCCCACTCTGAAAAATCCACAGGCTCAATTATGCCTGCCCTCTCCAATCTGACCAACTCTGTCTCCACTTTCTCCTTGAGAGCATAGGGTAATGGCCTGGCTTTAAAATACCGTGGCTTGGCTTCTGGGTCCACATATATCTTGGCTGTAGCCCCTATTAAAGTGCCCAGCTCGCCTTTAAAAACACCCTCATGTTGTGCTAGCAGAGCATTTAACTCCTGCTGCTGACCTATCTGTAGTCTGAAAATGGCTCTCCAGTCTAGCTTTGCAGTCCGCATAGCTTTGAGCCAATTTCTCCCCATCAGATTAGGCCCCTCCCCTTTTACCACCAGCAATGCTAATTTCTTGGTCTGCCCTTTGTAGGTGACTTGTGCGTGCATCTTGCCTAACTCTCCTACTCTGTCTCTGGTGTATGTGTACAGTTTTATTTTTGTTGATGGAGTGGCCCCCCTCCCATCTTAGTGTAGGTTTCCTCACTCATAATAGTCATACCTGCACCAGTGTCTACTTCAAAGTCAATGTCATGTCCATTCACCGACACTTGTTCTCTGTATGGCTCCACTCTCTCTCCATCATCCAGATTATACAGATTGTGTGTATAATCCTCCTCTTCATACTCCATTGTGTGGGTTGCACCCAGTCCATTTCCCCGGTTCTATCTGGGCTGTCTGACCTGCCTGGGGCTGCGGCATTTTCTAGCTAAATGTCCGCGTCTTTGGCAGTTGTGACAAACTGCATCTATGAATCGGCAATCCGCCGGCCCGTGATTTCCTCCACATCTGTAACATCCGATTCCTGCCGACGGTGGTCTGCGCTCCGGTGCTGCAGGTTGTAGTTGTAATTTATGAATGGGTCCCTCCACTCCCTTTTGCTGCAGCTCCGCGATATCTTTAGCCGCTGTTTCCATAGTGATGGCCAACTCAATAGCCCTGGCCAACGTGAGTCTGTCATCCGGTTCTGTTAACAGACGCCTTTGAATGCGATCGTCATTTATCCCGCACACCAGTCTGTCTCGAATCATGTCATTTAACGTAGCCCCAAACCCACAATGTTCAGTGATACTCTTCAGCTCGGCTACAAATGATGACACAGACTGTCCTTGCTGTCTCGTTTTCGAATGAAATTTAAAATGCTCCACAATGGCACTGGGTTTAGGCGTGAAGTGATCACTCAACAGTTTCAATAGCCCCGTCCAGTCCGAATCTCCTGGCTTACCCGGCAGACACAAATCGCGCAGCAGAGCGTAGACTTTTCCTCCACATGCACTCAGGAATATGGCTCGCTTCTGTCCTGCATTTGTGATGTTGTTAGCCACAAAGTATAATTCCAGACGTTCCACGTACTGCTGCCAATCATCTGTTTCTTGATCAAACTCCTGGATTTTCCCATACGTCGTCATTTTTCTAACGTTCGGCCAAAACTCCAAGCTGTTTAGTTCATCCTCGTCGCCAATGTAATAATGTAAAGGTCCAGTCCAAATGTTCTTTTGTGATGTTTATTTCACGCTGTCAAAAGCAATACAGGTCAAGTGCAACACACAGCTGTTACTCATTATACTACCTAAGTAGGTGTGTCTCATAGGACACTGCAGGTGAAGGTCTGACTGACGTAACCCGGTGAACCCCCATTATAACACTAATATACAATACTATATAGTGCAAAGCAGAAATGGGATGAGGTATAATTTAGGTACAATTTACAGTAAGGTGTACGAGTTGTAGTGCAAATCCTTTACCAATAAATATAAAGTGTGTTTAGGTGATCTAAAGTGTGGAGAGTGGGTGCTGCAGTGTGTTGTTTGTTTAAAGTGAGTGTGTGCGTGTGGATGTGTGTGCTGTGTGCATTTGATGGTTGTTGCATAGTGTTTATTGTTCGTTGAGCAGCCTGATGGCCTGGGGATAGAAGCTTCTTCTGAGTCTTTCTGTGCTCGCCTTGAGACTCCGGTATCGCTTGCCTGACCGCAGCAGTTCAAAGAGGCAGTTGTTCGGGTGGCTGGAGTCCTTGATGATTCTCTTAGCCTTGCCCCTGCACCGCTTGTTGTAAATGTTCTGGAGGGTGGGAAGCTCCCCTCCAATTAATTGTGCGTTCCGCTGAATGTGTCACTCTTTGTAGTCTGCTTCGGTCTTGTGCAGTGCTATTCCCAAACCAGGAGGTGATGTTGCCAGTCAGGATGCTCTCTATTGTACATGAGTAGAAGTTCTTAAGGATCTTCTGACTGACTTGGAACTTCCTTAGGCGCCTGAGGAAGTAGAGGCGTTGTCGTGCCTTCTTCACAACACTGTCAATGTGTGTGGTCCATGTCAAGTCCTCGGATATGTGGGCTCCGAGGTACTTGAAACTGTTCACTCTCTCAACCGGTGCCCCGTCGATGCTGAGGGGGCTGTAGTCCTTGACCCCCGACCTCCTAAAGTCCACATCATCTCCTTTGTTTTGCTGACGTTCAGGGAGAGTCTGTTCTCCTGGCACCATCCCGCCAGGACCTTGACCTCTTCCAGGTAGGCCCTCTCATCGTTTGCAGAGATCAGGCCCACCACTACTGTGTCGTCAACAAATTTGATGATTGTGTTGTTGCTCCGCTGAGCCACACAGTCATGTGTGTACAGGGAGTAGAGGTTATGGTTTGTAACCGACCCCAATCGCACAACACAAGACAGGTATGAGAGTAAGCCAAAACAGGGCATTTATTCAACACAAACAAAAAGCGGCACTGTCCCTTTAAGGGAGAACACAAAAACACTGGAACAAAGAAATAGGGAAAAATGTGGCACTGTGCCCTTTAAGAGGCGAGCAGGCTAAGGGGAAGGCTAAGGCTAAGGGACAGGGCCAGGGCAAAAGGTCAGGGCAGGAACAGGGGCACTGGAGAGGGGAACAGGGACAGAGGCCCGGGGAGGCGGGCTGGAGACAGGAACAGAGAAAACAGGGTTAAGGCCTTGGACAGGGCGAGGGCCAGAGCTGCTTACAGGGATGGCAGGGTTCCGACGGCGGAGTCCTGGCAAGGAGATCCTCCTTGGAAGCGATGCGCGCCGGCTTGGGCGTCTGGAGTAGGAGCGCGCCGGCTTGGGCAAGCGCGCCGGCTCGGGGTCTGGAGTGGAGCGCGTCTGGAGCAGGCCACGTGAGCGGATCGGCGCGGCCGAGAAATCCGCTCTTCGCTCTTTAAAGCTCGGTCCGCTCCGCTAATCGTTCATGTTGACCCCGCCCCCAAGTCGCTCTCCGCTTGCTCCCCGCTCACCTTGAATCGAGCGCTCCCCGCTCCCCGCGCCAGATCGCTCGGCATTTTTTTTTTTTTTTTTGGAGCATGGTGTAAATTAGCTCAAACTACAACAGTCTACACCCCCTGGGCCCCTTAACAATTGTTTGTATTGAGCCGCATTGTAATTGTACCCATTCTGCAATGTTAAATAACGTTGTTTATCCATTCACTAGCTCTATTAAGCGATGATAGGCTAGCCGAGCCACAATGCTATGGTCGCTGCCATTAACGTTAGCATGTAAGCTAACGTCAACAACAATGGAGTCGACTTTTTCTAACAGGAGTGAGTGAAGGAGGAGGAGTGAAGCCTGAACAGGATATCACAGGTTCACCCTTCTCATTGGTTGAAAATGGCCTTCATGTTTGTACATCGCCATCTGTTGCTTTGGCATTGTACTGCATGTATATTACATCAACAGTGTTAAACCACTGTGAGCGACCTGGAGTGGATTGGAGCGGAGGAGAACTCTCGATCCGGACGTCGCGCCGACTCATTTTAAAACCCACTCCTCGCTCACGTCAAAACCGGCCGCTCCGCGCCCCGCGCCGCTCACGCTCCGATCCGCTCACATGCACTGGTCTGGAGTAGGAGCGCGTCTGGAGTTGGAGCACGCCGGCTTGGGAGCGCGCCGGCTCGGGGTCTGGAGTGGAGCGCGTCTGGAGTAGGAGCGCGTCTGGAGTTGGAGCGCGCCGGCTAGAAGAGCGCGCCGGCTCGGGGTCTGGAGTGGAGCGCGTTTGGAGTAGGAGCGCGCCGGCTAGAAGAGCGCGCCGGCTCGGGGTCTGGAGTGGAGCGCGTCTGGAGTAGGAGCGCGTCTGGAGTTGGAGCGCGCCGGCTAGAAGAGCGCGCCTCACGAACCAGCATACAGAATGGCACAACGTCTCCCAGTGAGAACAAAGGAATCCTCCCGTGGAAGAATAGAGAGCGATGACGATGTCTCACCAGGAGCGCGGCGGTAGATGGTAGCATACAGATACAAATACAGATACAGAACGACCCGACGAGGACTGGAGGGGAAGTCCAGGTATTTAAAGCCCTCTGGGGCGCTAATCATAACTTATCACAGCTGTGAAAGGTAGTCCAAGGGTGTGGGCTGTTGAAGAGCAGAGGAGAGTAAAACAACGCGAGGGTGGGGGCTGGTGAGGTGAGGAGACAGGGAATTAAAGGTCCAGGGAAACAGGCGAACCTCACAGTACCCCCCCCTCCACGGGAGCCACCGGGCGACCCAAAAATACAGACAGTGGGGCAGGGGACATGACAAAGCAACAAACAAAAAAAAACTGGGCCATGCTAGCAGGGGAAGCTACACCTAAGGTGGGGCTAGCAGAGGGACAGGGAAGCTGCCAGGGCACTGCTAGCTACAGGGCCTATGCTAGCTGTACTGCTACATTAACATAGAGGCTGCACTAGCTGCCGGAGCTAGGCTAGCAGACAGGGCTGGACCAGCATGAGAGAACAAGCTAGCTGGAAGGACAGTCCTAGCTGTGGGGAAACTGACCTTGCTAGCTGAAGGGGCAGTCGTAGCAGTGAGGAAACTGACCTTGCTAGCTGAAGGGGCAGTCCTAGCAGTGGGAAAGCTACACAAAAAGTGGAGGCCACGCAGAGGGACCGGGTTAGCTGCCTGGGCATGGCTAGCTACAGGGCCTATGCTAGCTGCAAGGGCTGCATTAACATAGAGGCTGTGCTAGCAGCCGGGGCTAAGCTAGCAGACTGGGGCCAAGCTGGTAGTAGAGGCCTGGAAAGCTGCAGGGGAGCTAACGAGGCAACAGAGAAGCTAACAAAGCTAACAGGGAAGCTAACAGGGGAGTCAACAGGGGAACTAACAGGGGAACCTAAACAGGGAAGCTAACAGGGAAACCAACAGGGGAGCTAACAAGAGAACTAACAGGGGAAACTAAAGGGAGCTAGAGGAAGCTAGAGTGGGTTAGAGGGAACTAAAAAGGGCAAACTCAACATACACTGTCTGTGCTGGCTGGGGTCGTCGACGGGTCGGGTCGTACTGTTATGGTTTGTAACCGACCCCAATCGCACAACACAAGACAGGTATGAGAGTAAGCCAAAACAGGGCATTTATTCAACACAAACAAAAAGCGGCACTGTCCCTTTAAGGGAGAACACAAAAACACTGGAACAAAGAAATAGGGAAAAATGTGGCACTGTGCCCTTTAAGAGGCGAGCAGGCTAAGGGGAAGGCTAAGGCTAAGGGACAGGGCCAGGGCAAAAGGTCAGGGCAGGAACAGGGGCACTGGAGAGGGAACAGGGACAGAGGCCCGGGGAGGCAGGCTGGAGACAGGAACAGAGAAACAGGGTTAAGGCCTTGGACAGGGCGAGGGCCAGAGCTGCTTACAGGGATGGCAGGGTTCCGACGGCGGAGGCCTGGCAAGGAGATCCTCCTTGGAAGCGATGCGCGCCGGCTTGGGCGTCTGGAGTAGGAGCGCGCCGGCTTGGGCAAGCGCGCCGGCTCGGGGTCTGGAGTGGAGCGCGTCTGGAGTAGGAGCGCGTCTGGAGTTGGAGCGCGCCGGCTAGAAGAGCGCGCCGGCTCGGGGTCTGGAGTGGAGCACGTCTGGAGTAGGAGCGCGCCGGCTAGAAGAGCGCGCCGGCTCGGGGTCTGGAGTGGAGCGCGTCTGGAGTAGGAGCGCGTCTGGAGTTGGAGCGCGCCGGCTAGAAGAGCGCGCCTCACGAACCAGCATACAGAATGGCACAACGTCTCCCAGTGAGAACAAAGGAATCCTCCCGTGGAAGAATAGAGAGCGATGACGATGTCTCACCAGGAGCGCGGCGGTAGATGGTAGCATACAGATACAAATACAGATACAGAACGACCCGACGAGGACTGGAGGGGAAGTCCAGGTATTTAAAGCCCTCTGGGGCGCTAATCATAACTTATCACAGCTGTGAAAGGTAGTCCAAGGGTGTGGGCTGTTGAAGAGCAGAGGAGAGTAAAACAACGCGAGGGTGGGGGCTGGTGAGGTGAGGAGACAGGGAATTAAAGGTCCAGGGAAACAGGCGAACCTCACAAGGGACTCAGAACACAGCCCTGTGGGGCCCCTATGCTGAGGGTGATGGATGAGGAGGTGCAGTTGCCTGCTCTCACCACCTGGGGTCTGCCCGTCAGGAAGTCCAAGACCCACTGGCAGAGGTCATAGTTCAAGCCCAGGTCCCTGAGCTTGGCTATGAGTTTGGAGGGGACTATGGTATTGAATGCTGGCTGTAGTCGATGAATAGCATTCTCACATAGATAGATAGATAGATAGATAGATAGATAGATAGATAGATAGATAGATAGATAGATGATAGATAGATAGATAGATAGATAGATAGATAGATAGATAGATAGATAGATAGATAGATAGATAGATAGATAGATAGATAGATAGATAGATAGATAGATAGATAGATAGATAGATAGATGAAGAGAGAGATGAAGAGAGATGGAAAGAGAGAGAGATGGGGAGAGATAGATGGATAGAGATGGAAAGAGAGAGAGATGGGGAGAGAGAGATGGATAGAGCGAGAGATGGAGAGAGATATGGAGAGAGATGAAGAGAGAGATGGAGAGAGGGAGAGAGATGAAGAGAGAGATATGGAGAGAGAGCGAGAGATGAAGAGAGAGAGATGAGAGAGAGAGATGAAGAGAGAGATGGAAGAGAGAGATGAAGAGAGATGAGAGATAGATGAAGAGAGAGAGATGAATAGAGATTGAGAGAGAGGGAGAGAGTGAGAACAAACCATTAGACTGTTTCGTTAGAACTAACACGTAAAAATATGTTTAGAACCAGTGTGTAATAATAATATCTCCAAGGTATAACAAGACTGAGAACAAATACATGAAAAGCTATTATTTTTTTTTAAATAGTTTTAATTGATTTGCTATCCTTGCTATTTGCCTTGTCTATGATTTGATAAGCTGTATGATTTGATATGCTTTTCTTTAGCTCATGTCTGTCTGTACTCGACGTGACTGTACATGAGGGAAACCTCGGCTGCCTTTTCAAGTTTGAATAAAGGTTAGAAATGAAATGAAAAGAAATAATGACGCGTCCCTTTGTTGTGACAAGCAGGCGCCCGTCTTCAATATAACGTATTCAACTCATCTGAACCGCGCGAGAGAGAGTGAGGTGTGTGAGAGAGGGGTCAGAGAGGCAGTGATGGA
>NC_140170.1:849308-914206 GCF_963971535.1 Notolepis coatsorum | reverse complement strand
ACTGTTTACTGCAGAGTGGAGGGACTGGGAGACCATGTTACTGACCAGACACTCTATATCAGTGATGGCTGTTTACTGCAGAGTGGAGGACTGGGAGACCCATGTTACTGACCAGACACTCTATATCAGTGATGGCTGTTTACTGCAGAGCAGGAGGGACTGAGAGACCCATGTTACTGACCAGACACTATATCAGTGATGGCTGTTTACTGCAGAGCAGGAGGGACTGGGAGACCCATGTTACTGACCAGACACTCTGTATCAGTGATGACTGTTTACTGCAGAGTGGAGGGACTGGGAGACCCATGTTACTGACCAGACACTTATCTTAACAAATAAAATACCACTTACAGCGGGTCCTACTAATCACCATAAAGTACCACAAAGAACCGCAAAGAACCACAAAGTACCACAAAGTACCACAAAGTACCCCAAAGTACCCCAAAGTATACCCCAAAATACCACAAAGTACCCAAAAAATACCCCAAAATAAAAAAAAATCTTTGGGGGTATACTTTGGGGTATTTCGTGGTACTTTGTGGCATTTTGGGGCATACTTTGGGGTACTTTTCGGTACTTTGTGGTTCTTTGTGGTACTTCATGGTGATTATGGTAATTATTATGGTGATCTCAACACTTGTCGTACAGAACTTGCAAGTCGCTTTGGATAAAAGCATCTGAGCTAAATGACTAAATGTAAATGTGATTAGTAGGCCCCTTACAGCACCTTTAATTCAGGGTGTCGTGAAGGCAGAGCACGCGAGGACCGAACCAAGCGGACAAACGCCGAAACATGCCAACAACACGCCGACGCCATATGTCAGAGTGAGGCTATATACTGTTATTACTGTAGTGTATGTGGGTCATGGACAGTAAACGCCTGATTGATTCCAGTCTGAGGAGGAGGACAGGACAGAGGATGCTATTGTTTGAGTCTGACTCACAAGCTCAGGGGCCGCCAGACCCCTGTGCCCCCCCCCCCCCCCATCTGACCCCCCACGCACACAGACAATGGGCTGCTTTTAAAAGTCATCACTGAAGACACACAGATCACACTCTGTACAGATAGAGGAACAGACACACATGGACATGTACACACACACACTATGAACATATGAAAATACACATATAAGAATCAGGGAACACACACGCACACGCACACACACGCACACGCACACACACACACACACACACACACACACACACACACACACACACACACAACACACACACACACACACACACACACACACACACACACACACACACAGTGAATCACTACCCCACCTTCAAAACCTCTCTAAAAGAGCACCTACGGGAGACTGCAATTCGAAACTGGCCCTGTAAATGTCCAAACCCAACCCCCTCCAATGTAGTCCCCCCGCCCCCCCCGCCTACCCAACCCCTGAAAATGGGGGACCCTGATGTAAACAAGACGACGAAAGTCTTTCTCCGGTCTGCATCCCTTAACAATTGTGTGTATTGAGCCGTACTGTATTGTACCCATTCTGCAATCTGTTAATACAATTTTCAATCAATCAAACGCAACACATGTAAAACGACTGTAATGTGATGCAGACAGTTATTGTAATTATTGTATGATCATGTAAAGAGTGTCACTATTCATTTTTGGTAATGATGATATGTATTTGACCACTTCTAAGTAGAAAAGCCAAACCAGGGACAGGGGTTGCAAATTAGCCTTGGCTAGAACCTACATGCAATGCATTTTGCATCTGTATCTTGTTACTGTAACTTGCTACAATGTTTTTTTTTGCATTGTCCCTGACAAATAAACTAATAAATAAAGACGTGCAGGAATTAATAGCCTCGGTTGACTCCTAAAACCTACCTCACCCCTGCCCATTTTGACACCCTAGGATGGCTTAGAGTAGACGACAGAGTACAGCAACTTGCAATGGGCCTGGTCTACAAGATACACTACACCACTAAGGTACCCATGTACATGTCGAAATACTTCCCAACGGTCAGTGAATACCACGATCACAACACCAGAGGGAGCTCCACAAATCATGTTAAACCCAGATTCGGCTCAAACAAGGGACTAAACACGTTTCGCAATTATGCCACAACAATGTGGAACGCCCTACCCACAGCTGTAAAGGAATGTGAATCACTACCCACTTTCAAAACCGCTCTCAAAGAGCACCTACGGGAGGCTGCAATTTGAAACTGGCCCCGGTAAATGTCCAACCCCCCCCCCCCCCCCCCCCCCCAATGTACAGTTTCTCCCCCCTCAAATGTATATATTCTCTTTTAGAAACTCTTTCTGTAAATAAACTGTAATAAAATATACAAGATATACTGTATATTTGTATATCTTGTATGTCATAAATGTAACAGTAGGCCTACTGTATATCTGTATGCTGTGTATGTCATAAATGTTACGATGAATTGAAAATGGGGGACCCTGATGTAAACAAGATGAAAGTCTTTCTCTGGTCTGCATCCCCTTAACAATTGTGTGTATTGAGCTGTACTGTATTGTACCCATTCTGCAATCTGTTAATAAAGTTTTCAATCAATCAATCAAGAAACCCTCTCCCGAGTCGAACATCACCACCGCTGCCAACTAGTGAGACTCGACTGTGAGTCTCTTCCAGTGAGTGAGTCCACGAGCTCCCCTTACTGCTATCGACAGGTCTCTCCGCCGACGGTCAGTGACCACGGAGCTCTTGGCTCCCCGACTTCACGTCGTGGAGGGAATATAGCGGAAATATGTATGCATGCTAAGCAGCGGGGGAACAAATAAATAAAATGGACGGGACGAGCTGAGTGCGCTCAAAGAGCTGACTGTTGTTATAATAATAATAATAATAATAATAATAATAATAATAATAATAATAATAATAATAATAATAATAATAATAATGCAGGACTTTCAGAAGTCTTTATTTGGCCCTTACGAGCACGGGGAGAACATGCAAACTCCACACAGAGAGGGCGGCTGATTGGCGCAGTGGGCAAGGCGCTCGCCTCTAACGCAGGAGACGCTGGGTTCGAGCCCAGCTCTCGCCGTTGCTACCGGCTGGCCTGTCGTTCATACTAACACAATTGGCAAGTGTTAGAGGGTGGGAAAGCCGGTGGGTGGGGATTTGACGTTGTGGACAGCGACTCCTACAGGTCGGTTTGGTGACGCCGGTGCGACGGAAGCAGGAAGTAGCGGGGGCAGCGTGAGCCTCCCACACGTTACTCCTCGCCACAGAGTTCGAGCTGCTGCGGTGAAAAGATGCGACAGGCTGCCTCCTCGTGTACTGGAGGGGACACGTGATGCAAGGCTTCTGTCCTCACTACAGCCGACCAGTGGGAGGCATAGTCTAGCAATGATCAAGACAGGGGAGGGAAGAATTATATAATACGAAATTGGGATGGGAGAAAAATAGAAAATGTGGGAGAAAAAGTGGATAAAAAAAAAGAAAGGCCTGGGAGATACCCCACCTGGGTACCTGCATGGCGACGCGGAAACCTGGTCCCCAAGCGGGCATCGAACCCTGGACCTTCCTGCTGTGAGGCGACAGTGTTAACCACTACACCACGTGTTACGCTGCGCTGGGTGGCAGAGACGGAGAGAGAGAGAGAGACGCAGGGCCCTTATAGTCCCTTGGAGGGAGAACAGAAAATGTCTCTCCCACACAGTCTGTCTGACAGCGAGTGAATCGACACCTCAGATTGGGCTCCCAGCTGAACCGTGGGCTACAGCCAGCAGAGAGGGATCACTATGTGCCAACGCTCTCTTCTCTCTCTCCGTCGGCAAAACCCAAGATTAAAGATGTAGTCCGTGATGAGATAATAGGAAGATGACAGGCAGTCTAAAAGATGTCCTTTGGGGTAAACCCCATAGGAAAATGTGTTTTTTTTTGGCGTTCTGGCAAAACAGATGATTTTCCTTGATTTAAACCTTCTGGACCAGTAGAGGGCGAGGCCCAGTCAGAACTGCCTTCCGCCGCCCGCGAGGAAGCGCTGGCTTACTGCGCTGTGTCATTTGTGTTTATATGGAAGTCTAGTAAATGCAATAGAATGGTAATGGGTGGATAATATATGGTATCATAAAACCACAGACATCCTCGTTTAACCCACTAGAGACCTTTTCAAACAGCATAAAAGGTCTAAAGGTGCCCACGTTTATTTCCTGTTATAATTTACCCCATAAATATATAGATATACATATCTGTGACAATACCTGCATATATTCCTGTTATGGTTTGTAACCGACCCCAATCGCACAACACAAGACAGGTATGAGAGTAAGCCAAGAACTGGGCATTTATTGTCTACAACAGAAAACGGCACTGTCCCTTTAAGGGAGAACACAACTTACAGGAAAACATGAACTTGGGAAAATAGGCACAGTGCCTTTAAGAGGCGAGCTGGCAAAGGGGAAGGCTAAGGGAAGGCTAACGGACAGGGCCAGGGCAAGGGACAAGGCAGGAACAGGGAGGACTAGGAGGACTGGACAGGGAGGACTAGGAGGGCTGGACAAGGAGAACTAGGAGGACTAGAAGGACTGGACAGGGAGGACTAGGAGGACTAGAGAGGGGAAACAGGGACAGAGGCCCGCAGAGGCGGGCTGGGGACAGGGAGGACTAGGAGGACTAGAAGGACTGGACAGGGAGGACTAGGAGGACTAGATAGAGAAAACAGGGTAAGGCCTTGGAACAGGGCGAGGGCTGGAGCTGCTTACAGGGAGGAGTAGGAGGGCGCAGGCTAGACGTCTGGAGGAGAGCGCGCCGGCTCGGAGAGCGCATCTGGCGCGGAGGTCTGAGTGGTGCGCGTCTGCTTGGAGTACGCGCCGGTACGGAGAGCGCCTCTGGCGCGGAGGTCTGAGTGGTGCGCGTCTGCTTGGAGTACGCGCCGGTACGGAGAGCGCAACTGGCGCGGAGGTCTGAGTGATGCGCGTCTGGAGTGAAGAGCGCGTCTGGCTCGGAGGTCTGGATGCGCGTCTGGATGCGCGTCTGGAGTGAAGAGCGCGTCTGGCTCGGAGGTCTGGATGTGCGTCTGGATGCGCGTCTGGAGTGAAGAGCGCGTCTGGCTCGGAGGTCTGGATGCGCGTCTGGATGCGCGTCTGGAGTGAAGAGCGCGTCTGGCTCGGAGGTCTGGATGCGCGTCTGGAGTGAAGAGCGCGTCTGGCTCGGAGGTCTGGATGTGCGTCTGCTTGGAGTACGCGCCGGTACGGAGAGCGCATCTGACGCCGGAGATGAAAACAGCATAAAGACAGAAACAGAAACTCCCGTAGGAGCCTACAGACAGAGAACCTCCCGTAGGTGTCTTGGTGATAGAGATATGATACAGAACGACCCGACCAGGACTGAGGGAAAGAGCGAGGTATTTAAAGCCCAACAGGGGCGCTAATTAGAATACACATCAGGTGCGTGATGGTAATTGATACTCGAACAAGAAGTGTGTGTTCGGCACCAGACCAATCAAACACATAATGACAAGGGTGTGGCTGCTGAAGAGCAAACGAGAGTAAACGAACGCGAGGGTGGGGGCTAGTGAGGTGAGGAGACAGGGAATTAAAGGTCAAGGGAAAGGCGAACCTCACAGTACTCCCCCCTCCATGGGAGCCACCGGGCGACCCAAAAATACAGACAGAGTGGCAGGGGACAAAACAAGGCAACAACCAAAAAGTACTGGGCCATGCTAGCAGGCGAAGCTACAACAAAAGTGGGGCTAGCAAAGGAACAGGGTAGCTGAGGGGTAACCAGGGTAGCAGAGGGGTAACTAGGGTAGCCGAAGGGTAACTAGGGTAGCTGAGGGGTAAGTAGGGTAGCTGAGGGGTAACTAGAGGAGCTGAGGGGTAACTAGAGGAGCTGAGGGGTAACTAGAGGAGCACCGGGAAGGGGCTAGCAGAGGGAAAGGGCAGCTGCCAGGGCACTGATAGCTACAGGGCCATGCTAGCTGTACTGCTACATTAACAAAGAGGCTGCGCTAGCTGCCGCAGCTAGGCTGGCAGACAGGGCTGGACCAGCATGAGAGAACAAGCTAGCTGGAAGGACAGTCCTAGCTGTGGGGAACTGACCTTGCTAGCTGAAGGGGCAGTCCTAGCAGTGGGAGAAAACTGACCTTGCTAGCTGAAGGGGCAGTCCTAGCAGTGGGAGAAAACTGACCTTGCTAGCTGAAGGGGCAGTCCTAGCAGTGGGGCAAACTGACCTTGCTAGCTGAAAGGGCAGTCCTAGCAGTGGGGCAAACTGACCTTGCTAGCTGAAGGGGCAGTCCTAGCAGTGGGGGAAAACTGACCTTGCTAGCTGAAAGGGCAGTCCTAGCAGTGGGAAAACTGACCTTGCTAGCTGAAAGGGCAGTCCTAGCAGTGGGAAAACTGACCTTGCTAGCTGAAAGGGCAGCCCTAGCAGTGGGAGAAAACTGACCTTGCTAGCTGAAAGGGCAGTCCTAGCAGTGGGAAAAACTGACCTTGCTAGCTGAAAGGGCAGTCCTAGCAGTGGGAAAAACACACAAAAAGTGGAGGCCATGCAGAGGGACCGGGTTAGCTGCCTGGGCATGGCTAGCTACAGGGCCTATGCTAGCTGCAAGGGCTGCAATAACATAGAGGCTGTGCTAGCAGCAGGGGCTAAGCTAGCAGACTGGGGCCATGCTGGTAGTAGAGGCCTAACAAGCTGCAGGGGAGCTAACGAGGCTAACAGGGAAGCAAACAGGGGAGCTAACAGGGGAGACTAACAAGCTAACAAGGGAGCTAACAGGGCTAACAGGGAAGCTAACAGGGCTAACAGGGGAGCTAACAGGGGAGACTAACAAGCTAACAGGGGAGCTAACAGGGCTAACAGGGAAGCTAACAGGGAAGCTAACAGGGGAGACTAACAGGGGAAACTAACAAGGCTAACAGGGGAGCTACAGGGGAGACTAACAGGCTAAACAGGGGAGCTAACAGGGGCTAACAGGGGAGCTAACAGGGGAATCAACAGGGGAACTAACAAGGCTAACAGGGGAGCTAACAGGGAACAAAAAAAAAAGGCAAACTCAACATACACCGTCTGTGCTGGCTGGGGTCGTCGACTTGGTCGGGTCGTACTGTTATGGTTTGTAACCGACCCCAATCGCACAACACAAGACAGGTATGAGAGTAAGCCAAGAACTGGGCATTTATTGTCTACAACAGAAAACGGCACTGTCCCTTTAAGGGAGAACACAACTTACAGGAAAACATGAACTTGGGAAAATAGGCACAGTGCCTTTAAGAGGCGAGCTGGCAAAGGGGAAGGCTAAGGGAAGGCTAACGGACAGGGCCAGGGCAAGGGACAAGGCAGGAACAGGAAGGACTAGGAGGACTGGACAGGGAGGACTAGGAGGGCTGGACAAGGAGGACTAGGAGGACTAGAAGGACTGGACAGGGAGGACTAGGAGGACTAGAGAGGGGAAACAGGGACAGAGGCCCGCGGAGGCGGGCTGGGGACAGGGAGGACTAGGAGGACTAGAAGGACTGGACAGGGAGGACTAGGAGGACTAGATAGAGAAAACAGGGTAAGGCCTTGGAACAGGGCGAGGGCTGGAGCTGCTTACAGGGAGGAGTAGGAGGGCGCAGGCTAGACGTCTGGAGGAGAGCGCGCCGGCTCGGAGAGCGCATCTGGCGCGGAGGTCTGAGTGGTGCGCGTCTGCTTGGAGTACGCGCCGGTACGGAGAGCGCCTCTGGCGCGGAGGTCTGAGTGGTGCGCGTCTGCTTGGAGTACGCGCCGGTACGGAGAGCGCAACTGGCGCGGAGGTCTGAGTGATGCGCGTCTGGAGTGAAGAGCGCGTCTGGCTCGGAGGTCTGGATGCGCGTCTGGATGCGCGTCTGGAGTGAAGAGCGCGTCTGGCTCAGAGGTCTGGATGCACGTCTGGATGCGCGTCTGGAGTGAAGAGCGTGTCTGGCTCGGAGGTCTGGATGTGCGTCTGGATGCGCGTCTGGAGTGAAGAGCGCGTCTGGCTCGGAGGTCTGGATGCGCGTCTGGAGTGAAGAGCGCGTCTGGCTCGGAGGTCTGGATGCGCGTCTGGAGTGAAGAGCGCGTCTGGCTCGGAGGTCTGGATGCGCGTCTGCTTGGAGTACGCGCCGGTACGGAGAGCACATCTGACGCCGGAGATGAAAACAGCATAAAGACAGAAACAGAAACTCCCGTAGGAGCCTACAGACAGAGAACCTCCCGTAGGTGTCTTGGTGATAGAGATATGATACGGAACGACCCGACCAGGACTGAGGGAAAGAGCGAGGTATTTAAAGCCCAACAGGGGCGCTAATTAGAATACACATCAGGTGCGTGATGGTAATTGATACTCGAACAAGAAGTGTGTGTTCGGCACCAGACCAATCAAACACATAATGACAGGTAGTCCAAGGGTGTGGCTGCTGAAGAGCAAACGAGAGTAAACGAACGCGAGGGTGGGGGCTAGTGAGGTGAGGAGACAGGGAATTAAAGGTCAAGGGAAAGGCGAACCTCACAATTCCTTCTATATACCTACTTATACACCTGCATATAACCCATATAACTCTGTATGATAGCATGTACAATAATGCTGTATACCGTATCCTTACTGTATATATCTATATCTGTACGTATCCCTTACCTACTCTTACTAGTTACACTGCTGGCCAGTATGACTTACGTTACTACCATAGTATCTTTATACCTGTATCACTGTACATATTAATACTATCTGATTAGCACTATTACTCAGTCAGTAGTACGCATTTATATATTTTATACCCAGTTTAATATCCTGTACATTGTATATTACTATCACACTTTACTGTTACATTTGCACTCTGGTTGGATGTCAAACTTATTTTCGTTATACTGTGCTTGTGCTGTATGATGACAATACATTTGAATCTAATCTAATCTATATAATATAACTTGATCTGTTTTACTCTCTCTCTCTCTTTCTCTCACACACACTCTTTCACTCTCCTTCTCTCACACAAACACAATCACTCCCACTCTCTCCCACTCTCCCACTCTCTCTCTCTCTCTCTCTCTCTCTCTCTCTCTCTCTCTCTCTCTCTCTCTCTCTCTCTCTCTCTCTCTCTCTCTCTCTCTCTCTCTCTCTCTCTCTCTCTGTTACACTCTGGTTGGATGCCAAATTGCTGTATAATGACAACAATACATTTGACTCTAATCTAATAGCTAACAGAAAACAAACTTGGGCCCAAGCCCCTAACGCTTCCATCCAAAAGGTCCATACAGCATGAGCCCAGCGAGCATCACCAAGTCCATCGATCCGTGAGAGAGAGGTTGTGTATCGACGCCTCGGGTCCCACCACTGACACCCGAGGCTACTGAGAGGAGGGGAGAGCCCCTCTCTGTGACCCTCGACAATGAGAAGCAGGTCAGTTGTCCACGGCCATGTCTGTCTGCCTTCCTGGCACGCCTAGCATGTTGTTGGGGAATCCAGGTCAAGCCGGCAGCCGCTGCAGTTAGCAATGAGCATACAGTAGGAACGCCCAGGGTCAGACTGTGATGGTTGCCATGGATACCACTCTGGATGCTGCACTAAGGACCCTCCGAGGCATGGAATCACGAGAGCGTGAGGGGGGGGGGGGGGGGGGGGGTCGCTTGGCGGAGGCTGTTGCCACACAGAGAGACAGAACGCCTCAGCCAATCACGGCCCAGATGCAATAATAATGCATAATGTACGGAGTCTGTGTGTATTTTTTATTTGCTAGGTTGTGTTGAAAAATTCATCAAATTGATTGATTGAATTGATTGATTGAAAACTTTATTAACAGATTGCAGAATGGGTACAGCACAGTACGGCTCAATAAACACAATTGTTAAGGGGATGCAGACCAGAGAAAGACTTTCGTCTTGTTTACAACAGGGTCCCCCATTTTCAATTCATCATAAAGTGGTTTTGATGTTAGGTTGAGCTCTTTCTGCAAGATGGAAGTGAAGAAAAAGTGAATTCCAAGACGTGAAGTGATTTAACGTTACATTTAGTCGTTTAGCTGACGCCTCAAAGCCACTTATACAAGTGATGTTCGTACATGTACATTATATGTGACAAATAAAACAAAACTTGAACATGAAACTTGAAACTCGTTGGGTGTAAGTATGGCATAAGCTCACCATCTTCACTGAGCTCATTGTTATCAGTCGCCTAATTGAATTGGAGTCACGAGCCCGCGACTATACTAATTAGAAAAGATGATATATGATATATATCTATATCAGAGGCTAAATTGAAATAGAAATAATTGAAATATATTTATCAATGCTATCTGCTATGTTCTTTTGCACTGCAGTTTATTTTGCACCGAACTGTATACAATTTAAATCATTGTATATCTTCCTCCTGTACATTTTAGAATGTATTTTTTGACAGTGTATTCTTACCTCAATGTTTATTGTGGGCGAACTATGCCTGCTGAATTTCCCTCTGGATTAATAAAAGTACTTCTATTCTATTCAAAAAGCAAAACATTTCAACAGTATTATAATATACATGATGAAAAACAGACCTGGCTGGTGCTCACGGCCATTCTGCAATCTGTTAATACAATTTTCAATCAATCAATCAAAACTCACGGCAGAGTGATGCTTCCACGTCGAGGTGTCACGTAAAAAAAAAAAAGGAAGCAGATGTAGGTGGAAAATCCGCGTGCCACTCCGTGTGTTGTAATACGTCAATAACAAATATAAATAATAAAGAAATACGACAGTTTGAACGGTCAGAATGAGTTCTGTTCCTGCAGCCTGCAGAGTCAATATCTTTCAAAACAAGGCGCTCTTGCGCGCGTCGCCCAGTGGCGCTCTGTCTTCTGGACCCCGCCCCTCTAGGGGTGTCGCTTCTGGAGTTGACATGCTGTTGTTGCTTTTGGAAATTGTAAGCAACATTTTATTTTAAGAGTCCCTCCTTTCAAATGGGCAAATATTCTATGCATATAACCCTTCTATTTACCGACTTAGTTTAGTTTATTTAGCACATTATATAAAAAAATAAATACAGTGCTAGGAGGGAACGAAGCCCAAAGGGCGTGTACAAAGTTCCACTCCCATCCCATCAATGTCCATAATGATATATGAACTAAATACATGTCAACATGGTCTAGAAAATAAACTCAAAACAAGATCAGAGATACATACATCTGATTAGCACTATCACTCAAGTAGTACTAATTTATATATGTTATATTATACCCAGTTGATTCAACTGCATATTGTATATTACTATTGCACTTTACTGCTACATTTGCACTCTGGTTGGATGCCAAACTTCATTTTGTTGTACTGTACTTGTGCTGAATAATGACAATACATTTTAATCTAATCTAATCTAATCTAATCTATTTAAACTCGTAAAACACTGAGGTTACCCTCATTTACAACGACGAGCTTATAAAACAAGACACACTTCGTCAGCGATTTCATATAGACACAATGAATAAGAATAAACAATACAAAAATCAACACACGTGGTGGGAGATCATACTTTTAAATGCAGCAAGAGAAGGAAGAACCTTCAACTTCGATAATCCAATGTACAGTTACCCCCCACCCCACCTACCCAACACCCCCCCCCCCTCCACCCCACCTACCAACCTCCTACCTACCAACCTCCTCCAATGTACAGTTTCTTCGTCAAATGTATATACTCTTTTTTAGACTATTTTTGTATCACAAACAGTACTTTATTTGTAAATCTGGTATGTCATAAATGTATAGATGTAGCAGTACTGTCTATCTGTATGTCGTGTATGTTTATATGTTATGATGAATTGAAAATGGGGGACCCTGATCATGTAAACAAGACAGAAGTCTTTGGTCTGCATCCCCTTAACAATTGTGTGTATTGAGCTGTACTGTACTGTACCCATTCTGCAATCTGTTAATACAATTTCCAATCAATCAATCAATCAATCAATCAATCAATCAATCAATCAATCAATCAATCAATCAATCAATCAATCAATAAATCAATCAGAGTCAGCTGGAGGGGTGTTGGAAGCAGTTTTGTTCCTAGTTCAGAGCAAATACTTAGACTATTAGGCTACAAGAAAGGAAATAATCTCCCCACTCTGGCTTCATCTAACAAACAAGCCGCCTTTTCTCAGTCCTTGCCCCACAATGGTGGAACGAACTGCCCACCCCAGTTAGGAGAGCCGAAACCCGTCCAATCTATCGCCGTCGACTAAAGACGCACTTCTTCAGCCATTATCTGAAATGAAAAAAAATATATTAAAATTCTAACCCTAACTAACCTTACTGTCATGCATGCACTTGTCCTAATATACTAACCTACTGTACACTTTAGCACTCAACACTTTGATGAACATTGTTACTCAGCTGATAGAGTTGTGCCCTTCCTGATGACTTGTCGTACAGAACTTGTAAGTCGCTTTGGATAAAACCGTTCGGCTAAAGGACTAAATGTAAAATGTAAATGTACACAGGCAGCAGTATATAGTGATTGATTGCTGCGACTTGGAAATATATCTTCGCCCTGATCAGGGACTAAAACATTAAAACATAAATTGCCTTGGAAGCAAGCCTGTGAGTTCTCAGATCAGTTTATAAGGAGCCAGAGAGACATAAACAGTGGCCTAAATGGCACGGCAGAGACACATCAGAGGGTAATAAAAGTCATAATGTCTGAATGTCCCCCCGGGGGGGGGGGGGGGGGGGGGCAGAGAGCAGGTGATAAAAGACAGGCATCTGCTGTTAAGTGAACATGGACCTCATTCAATATTTACAGTAGAATAGTTGACCAGGGGCGCCAGGGTGGCGCACCACGCACAGCACTGCGGTGCAACACGGCCGTCCCGGGTTCGACTCCCGGACCCGGTGACCTTTGTCGAATGTCTTCCCCCTCTATCCTCCCATACTTCCTCTCTCTCTCTGCCGGACTGCCAAAAAAAAATTAAAAAATTACCAAAAACATTATACAAATCATGTGGTAAACCAGATTACCACAGAGTACATGTACTGTACTCTCAAGCACTGAGTACAGTTACAAAGTAGCTGGTTTTTCTATATCCATTATAGGGGATCTGTACTTTAAAGGGGACCTGCATTGCTATTCCTAGCACTATTTGGGCAACTTTCCACAATTCCTGTGAGTCTATGGAAGACATCTGTAAGGTTTATTTAAAAAAAAAAAAATCATTGTTTCATATTTCTAATGGAGTACTCAAAAGCATCATTTTCCAGCCTCAAGATTTCAGCCTGTTATTGGCTGGGCTCCGCCCATAAGCACTTTCAGTGACAGTCATCCACACAGTCTGCGAGTGGCAGACAGAGAGAGAGAGAGAGAGAGAGAGAGAGAGAGAGAGAGAGAGAGAGAGAGAGAGAGAGAACTGTGTAAACACAGCTGTGTGCGAGATACGCAGGTCCCCTTCTCTTTCTCTCTCTCCCTCTCCCGTTTGAGGAAGCCATCCACTGTGCCGCGCGCTACAGTTTAGTTATGCTCCCTAATCGAGAGAGAGGGAGAGAGAGAGATAGAGAGGGGGAGAGAGAGAGAGACAGACCGAGAGACAACAGCGCAACGCGCGTGTGTGTATGTGTGCTCTGTCGCGAGGGTCTATCTGATTCTCCCTCTCTCTCTCGCTCGCTCTCTGTCAAACCCTGTTTGGTGCGCTACAACCACAGAGCCAATCGGATCACTATCCGCTCCATCCTCGCCACGTGACGTCACCATGCAAGTCAAATCAGAACAACCTGATTAAAATGGACCAGGAAATTAATGACCTGAATGACGGCAATCCGCCAATATGGTATTTAGAGACACCGACACATTGATACTAACTCCTATTACTATAATACAATGCTAGACACTGAAAAAAGACATTTATAATGCATGTCACCTTTAACTATATGAATCTAACGTGAAGTTGATCATGTCAAAGACAAAAAGGTTAAAGGAACACGCCGACATAATTGGAAATGTCCAGAGTCAGATAAGAAGATAGATACCGAATTTCCTCTCTGTGCATTCAGTAGAAAGCTATTACAAGCTAGCCTAGCTTAGCACAAACAAATGGAAATGGATACGGACCACTAGCCTAGCTTAAAACTCCGGGAGAGGTGTTTTTGGCCAACAGCTAGGCTAGCTGGTCTGTATCCGCTTCCATTCATTTGTGCTAAGCTAGGCTAGCTTGTAATAGCTTTCTACTGAACGCACAGAGAATATCTATCTTCTTGTCTGTGTTCCTTTAACAAAACAAAAAAAGAAACATTTTCAAATTTGGAGCCAATTAGTTTATATGCGGACGATGTAATATTGTTCATGCAAAACCCCAACACCACATTGCCTCATCTGCTCAAGTTGATTGAGGACTTTGGTGATTTATCGGGATTTAAGAAAAAAAAGATACAACCCTCCCAGGAGAGATACCGATGGTAAAACATTTCAGATGCTTGGGAGTGGAAATATTCCCCACCATAAGACAAACGGTGAAGCACAACTACACAAAAATCCAAAACAAAATCAAAGACGACCTTGATAGATGGGCAAAACTTAAAAACACAGTACAAGCACGGATATCAATAGTTAAGATGGATGTACTACCTAAAATCAACTTCTTCAGTTCAATGATACCGTTACCCCCTCCAGAGGGTTACTGGAAAAGATTACACTCCTCCACATACAAATTTATTTGGAATAACAAACCACCACGTATAAAAAGATCCACCGCACAGAGAAATAAAGCAGATGGTGGCATGGCATTTCCAGATTTTTTCCTATATTTTAAGGCGTACACATTAAGTCCATTGACAACATGGTTTGACTCCCAAGCATTAGCATCCTGGAGAAAATTAGAAGAAAACATAGTAGCCCCACATAGACTGAAGGACATAGCATACACTAAACTACCAATCAAGCACTGTGAACGGAAATTTGGCCCCATAATTACTCATGCGATCCGGATATGGCGTGAATCACAAAAAAAAAATCCTAACCCACAAAAATGGCACAATCATACTCCCTTATTCAATAACAATGCACTCTTAATTGGAAAACGATCTATAAGATTCCCTATATGGGAAGAGCAAGGCATACACTCATTAGGGGATGTTTTTAACAAACAGGGTTTTTGTAGTGATAAAGAAATACGCAAAAAATGTAATCTCACCAAGTCCACATGGCTTTTTCACAAACAGTTAGAGCTATGTTTGAAGTCTCACGGTGTTCCATTAGACAGACCAATTGAACACCACAGATACCACAAATTCTTCTACGCAAGAGAGACATCGAGAGGTTTTGTTTCAGAATTGTATCATCAATTACTAACATCCTCGTATGAAACCCTCCAACTAGACTCTGTCTGGAGGAGGGATATACCAGACCTGGAAAATGACTTTGATTGGCAAGGAGCCTGGGCAAATGTCCGACTTACATCAAGGAACCCGGATCATCAACAAATCAATCTTAACTATATTCACAGGACATACTTGACTCCTATAAGACTGTGCCGAATGGGGCTTAAACAAGATTCCAAATGCACCCAATGTACAAATGGGGACGAAGGGACATTTATGCACATGTATTGGGACTGCTGAAAGATGTGACCCAACAAATATCAAAACTCGTATCTTGGAATATACCTGTACACCCCTCGGTATTACTATTGAATGATGTTTTTGAGTTTGCAGTGAATCCACAGCTAAAGAGATTGGTTTTATCGGGTATCACAGTAGCCAAAAAGCTGATCGCATCACGCTGGTTTCAACCGGAAAAAATTTGCCGTAAAGTTTGGTTTCTTACATATCTCTATGTAATTTACCATGAAATATCTACAGCAAGAATTCTGGGTCTCAATGAATCCAAAATGTCAATGTGGTTAGAAGTGGTGGAGAGAATAAAAGCTAGCTTATAATGGTAGTGTCTGGTTAGGTGCGAGGGATAGTGGAGGTACTTCTCAAGGTGGGGTCCGGGAGGGGGGGGTTCGAGCTGGAGCATATGTGTGTAGGTTTTTTAGATAACAGGTATTAGGGGTATATCTTATATAAGACAACTAACTAAAATGTGATCTCATTGGATGTGCCCTGACAATTAATGCTTGTATATCTTATCGTGTGTTGTCATGTTTGTTTATATGTTTGTTTAAAAAATAATAAAAAAATAAAATACAAATTTGGAGCCATTCACTCTGTACAACATTTCTGGCGATGCTATAGTCTAGAATGTAGTTAGAGCCTAGAATTCCATGGATTGGAACGTGGGCCGTCCCAGACCCTGTCACATGACTGACCCAAGACAGCCAATCACCATGTTTCGATTAAATAATTGTGTCCACAATGTGGAAATGTTGTCCAGCCTTGCCTTCAGACAGCATTTGCATAGCCTGTGGGAAGCGTACATGTTCAAGCAATCTGAAGGAGCTGGAGCGTGACAGGGTTGTCTATGTTTCTGCAAACAGTGTACTGTATGGGGCCACAGGTGACTGCACTGGAGGAAGAACGCTTAATTATTCATTATTAACGCCTAAATATTCAGAATATATCATTGATATTATGCTAAGATAAGATCAAATAAGATATTCCTTTATTGATCCCCTTGGGGGAAATGTGGGTGTCATAGCAGGAGGGGGGAGTGGATGTACAGGTATGGGCAGGGTGATAGAAGAAATTTGATCTGTTCTGAATATAAAAATATGTAAAAAAATCTAATAAACAGTGTAAACTATATAATTAACTCTGAATATAAAAATATGAGAACAATAAACAGTGTAAACAAAGGTGCAGATGAGGGTCAGATGAGAGTTCTCCCTCACTGTTACTCATTTTACTCTGTATTGTATATTGTATATATACCTACTTTTTACTTCTTAATTCTTTTGTATACTTACTTTCTTTTTACTGTATGTAGCACACTCCCAGGGGCTCATACAGAAACAAGCATTTCATTATTATAAAGTATTCTGTATTTTGTTCTGACAAATATAAAAAAAAACTTTAACTTGAAACTTGAAAAGTTTGTATTCAAGATTCAAGATCCAAGAGATTTATTTGTCACATACGCCCTATCGGTTATAATATACGTTACAATAAATATAGGCAATAAAGATATATATACTATGAGTATGAGTAAAAGTAAACAGTATACACACAGTGCAGTATACACAAAAGTACCATAACTGGCATGATATATGTCATACTGTACGTTGTAGTCCATGCAGGTTTTAATACCAAATAGTAGGCACTTTTAATAGCAGAATTTGTATGTAGAATTGTGAGTAAAGGCTTTTTTTTTTTTTTTTTTACTGTTCTATCGAATTCTATCTAAAACATTTGTATCGGTACATATTCCAGCACTGGATATGGCTGATACAGAAAGGGGTTGGGAGAGGGGGGGGTTGGCCAGATGGCTCTTGAGTCGTAGCCCTACTGTCAGTCTCAGGGGGGGGGGGGGGGGGGAAATGGACAAACAGCCACAACATCAGCCGTTTAACACACAAGTCAGATCTGCAGCCGCAGAGTGTCAGTCTGCAGAATGATCTGCTCCAGAGTGCTTTACCATCGATCCCCTGCATGTCGGAGCCACAGAGTAACTGAATCAGAGAGAGGTTATTGATAGTCTCGGAGTGTATGTTCAGAGGCGGCTAGAACAGTAGAGGCCTCGCGCAGGGCGCTTGTGTAGCTGTCTTTCTTCCGTCTGGGGCCATCTGTAAGCACCGGTGGATGGGAAGAGTGAGCACTTAGTTATAGACCTGTTCGCCGACGACGTCATGACACATTTGCGCACGCATACCCGAAGCAGAAAGGAACGTAAACGTAATCCTGGTCAGAACAACGGGGCAGACTACAATATATAAACAAAAGAGCCAATCAAATCCCCATCAATGGAAAATTTGCCCGCCCATACCCATGCTGATTGGTCCTTGTGCAAGACTAGAAAGCGGGGATCTTTGATTAAACACCTGCTATCAGAAGAATAGACAGTCAGAGTGACAAGCTACAGAATATGGCCACAAACGATAGTACGAGGACGAAACGGAACATTTCATTGCCCCGGAATAAAAGAAAAGTTTTTAGTTTTACTTTTAGTACTTAAGTACATTTAAAAGTAGAAACTTTTTTTTACTTTTACTCAAGTGTGTCTTTAGCCAGATACTCTGACTTTTTCTTGAGTACGATTTTGAGACGGTACCCATACTTTCACTTAAGTATAACTTCTGGGTACTTTTTACACCCCTGCTGAAAACTCAATGCACGTCATTCACATTAGCAAAACCGATTTGTATTTTGTATTTCGTTTTCTACATGAAGATAATTAGAAAACATTTTGAAGCTTTTTTTGAGTTCGGCAAATAAATGCTTTGATTTCTTTTACAGGTGACACGAAGAGAGGTTTTTGAAGGAGTTGGAGTGAGTGAGTGAGTGAGTTGGATTGAAGAGGAATGAAGTGGATTTCCTTTGCAAACGACATGAATAACGTTGTAAATATGCTGCTGGTGATTATGTTTTAATCTGTGGTATGGTGTGTCATCATCACCGAATATGGTTTAGCCTGTGTCTGGTCAGGTGCGTCTGTCACCAAATCATAATGTGTTTTCATTTGTCAAGGTGCGCCGTCACCGAATGTGTTTACAGTTTTCATCTGTTATGGTTCTCTGACACCATACGTTGTCCGATAGGCAGCATAGCCTGGTATGAATGCTGTTCAGATTCAGTGGCCTGGCTGCTGGTTTGAATCTGCGCTTGGCTAGAATCTCTGGGGAAGCCTGTTGAATCCTGATTGTGTTTTATGGCTGCTTTTTATTTTATTTTATTTTTTATATAGCGCTTTTATCCAAAGCGCTTTACAATTTGTTCCTCACATTTGACCCATTCACTCACACACTCACACACCGACAGCGGAGGCGACCATGCAAGGTGCCAACCTGCTCATCGGGAGCAATTAGGGGTTAAGTGTCTTGCTCAAGGACACATCGACACGCTGCCCGGGAGGAGCGGGAGTCGAACCGGGAACCTCCGGATTGCCAGACGACTGCTCTACTTCCCGAGTCACTGTCGCCCCCGTTTTATGGAATCTTTGCTTGCTTGGTGGCCGTATGAGTAAATACCGTGTGTTGTGAGTTTGTTCTTGTTTTTTTGGTAATGACATTGATTTGGGCTATGATGTCTATTTGTGATGCAGCATCCTGTCATACTGTGTAACAGTGGTGCATCCTTAATTGTTTAAGTCACCATCATGTTTCTGCAATTAGTGTATTGTAACTCTCAAGTGTTGAGTCGTGTGTTAAATCACTCTATTCCTCTCGAATGACAATAGCCTAATGGCCCTAGTGTCATGGTGACGTTATTCAAAGTCGGTTCAATTGTTTAATTAAGTTGAACCTTTATTAATCCCCTTGGGGGAAATTCATCCTCTGCGTTTGACCCGTCCTAACTATTTAGGAGCAGTGGCCGGCCACACAGTGCGGCGCCCGGGGACCAACTCCATTTGTGATGCCAGTACCTCGGGCAAGGACAACGGCAGGAAACCTAACATACATGTATTTATGGTGTGGGAGGAAACCAGAGTACATGGAGGAAACCCACGCAAACACAGAGAGAACATGCAAACTCCACACAGAAAGGCCTCCTGCTGGGGTTTGAACCCGGGACCTTCTTGCTGTGAGGTAACAGTGCTGACCACTGCTGGGGTTTGAACCCAGGACCTTCTTGCTGTGAGGTAACAGTGCTGACCACTGCTGGGGTTTGAACCCAGGACCTTCTTGCTGTGAGGTAACAGTGTTAACCACTGCTGGGGTTTGAACCCAGGACCTTCTTGCTGTGAGGCAACAGTGTTAACCACTGCTGGGGTTTGAACCGAGGAGGACCTTCTTACTGTGAGGTAACAGTGTTAACCACTGCTGGGGTTTGAACCCAGGACCTTCTTGCTGTGAGGCAACAGTGCTAACCACTGCTGGGGTTTGAACCCAAGACCTTCTTGCTGTGAGGCAACAGTGCTAACCACTGCTGGGGTTTGAACCCAGGACCTTCTTGCTGTGAGGTAACAGTGTTAACCACTGCTGGGGTTTGAACCCAGGACCTTCATGCTGTGAGGTAACAGTGTTAACCACTGCTGGGGTTTGAACCCAGGACCTTCTTGCTGTGAGGTAACAGTGCTGACCACTGCTGGGGTTTGAACCCAGGACCTTCTTGCTGTGAGGTAACAGTGTTAACCACTGCTGGGGTTTGAACCCAGGACCTTCTTGCTGTGAGGCAACAGTGTTAACCACTGCTGAGGTTTGAACCGAGGAGGACCTTCTTACTGTGAGGTAACAGTGTTAACCACTGCTGGGGTTTGAACCCAAGACCTTCTTGCTGTGAGGCAACAGTGCTAACACACTATGGTAGTAAGTCATACTGGCCAGCAGCGTAACTAGTAAGAGTAGGTAAGGGATATGTACAGATATAGATATAGTATCTATCTACAGATATGTAAAAAGGATTTTACTGACGTAATTCGGTCGTACCGAGTTCGGTACCCATCCCTACCTCCGACTGTCTCAATGTTTTACGAGTTGAAACAGATTATATTAGATTAGATTAGATTCAAATGTATTGTCATCATGCAACACAAGTACAGTACAACGGAAATAAGTTTGGCATCCAACCAGAGTGCAAATGTAACAGTAAAGTGCAAGAGTAATATACAATGTACAGGTGATTATACCTGAAATGTATGTGGTAAGAATATATGGGACGTTCATTTCCACATCCACTGTTTAGAGATGTTTCTTCTTCTTCTTCTTATTTGAATTTCCGGCAGTGTAGACGCATCGTGGCGTATTACTGCCCTCCGCAATTCTTGCTTCGCCCACACTTGAGAAAGTTTACACTCCTCTTCTTCTTCTTCTCATCTTCAAAACACATTTCTATCGTCTCTGTCTCCTTCTTCTCTGCTCCTCTTGTCATACAATCACAATACAAACATCATCTCCTCTCTTGGAGGGCCCCCCCAAGAGGGGGAACCCTCCATCTCCGTCCTCTCACACTGAGCTCCCCTCCTAGAGATGTTTCTGTGTCGACATGTTTATTTATAGCTGCTGGCAGCCCCTCCCTCCTCCCCTGCCTCAGCCCCTCCCTCCTCCCTCAGCCCCTCCCTCAGGCCCTGCCTCCTCCCCCAGCCCCTCCCTTAGCCCCTCCCTCCTCCCTCAGCCCCTCCCTCAGCCCCTCCCTCCTCCCTCAGCCCCTCCCTCAGCCCCTGCCTCAGCCCCTCCCTCCTCCCTCAGCCCCTCCCTCCTCCTCACACGCTCAGCTGTCAAGCAAGTGATCAGTCTCTCAGCTCCTACTCTGGGCTTAAGCTGAACACGTCGCTTTAATCACATCTAGCAGAGTCATTTTGACTATGCGAGTGCAGCATGGTTCAGTGGTCTGTCGACTAAATTAAAAAATAAACGTCAGGTGAGGCAAAACAACACTATTCGGTACATACAAGGTGTGCCTCCCAGAACGCATGTAGGAAGTGCCACATTCATAAAGGTGGGACTGCTACCAGTGCACCTCAGGGTTGAACAGGTGAAACTGAACCACATGTTCAACATAGTAAATGGTACAGCCCCAAGCTATCTGAAGTATCAGATCAATATGGTCCATATGCAGCAATCGCAGCATGGACACGATACCAGGGCCAGTGGTCGCTCTTGTAAGGTTTTTTGTTCCATACAGACTTGTAAATATTGTATTGTAATATGTATTAATATGTGTTGTTCCATACATAGCCATTATACGTATTCATGTGATACTGTGATGATATCTACCTGTCAATCTAGCCCTGCTAATTACTGATCATGACGTCAACCTAGCCTGATTGCTGATTGTTCCCACCTGCATGTTGTCAAGTACAGCCTAGTTGAGGTTTGTTTGTCACAACTATCATTGCACACTGATGAAGGCCGGATGGCTGAAAACGTTTTGTGCGTATACAACTTGTGCATATTAAAATAAAAACAACAAGTTTCCTCGAGTGCGGTCCCTACTCCATTTTTTGTGATTTAATTAATGTTGGACTACGCACCTGTCTGAGCGCAGTGGTTACCCATTTTTCTACTTACAGTCGCTCTTGTAAGGTGCCACGGGTCAAGTAAAAAATGGCTCAGAGCGGACTTCCGGTTTGCGATCAGGTCGGATGGTGACGTGATTTTTTCAAGCTCAGTGACCACTCCACATATATATCAATTACGACGTTAATTTCACGACATACATTCATATATTGCTTCACAGTGATGGCGAATACATTTTCGACCCGACTTCAAAAGCATATGACATCCCTAGTTCATCCTGATCAGACCGGCTTCATAAGAGGCCGCCTGGTTACTGATAACATCAGACGGTTACTGCATGTGATTGATGCCAGCAAGGATGTGGCAGTCCCTACAGCGGTCATCTCCTTGGACGCAATGAAGGCGTTTGACAGATTGGAGTGGTCTTACTTGTGGGCAGTTCTTAAAAGGATGGGGTTGGGACATTTATGCATATGTACTAGGAATATCCTCCTGTTGAGCTTTTCTGGGAAGAGATTACCACCCAGCTATCAGATATTTTCTCTCTGACTATACCTGTCCTACCTTCTGTATTATTACTGAATGAGGTTTCCCAATTACCGACCTCTACACATGTGAAGAGACTCATTTTAGCCGGCCTCACAGCCGCAAAGAAATTGATTGCCTCATGGTGAATACACCCAGACAAGCTATGCCCGAACGTATGGATTCTTACCTACCTTGATGTGATATATCTGGAGATATCCACTGCACGAGTTTTAGGGGTTAACAAAGCGAATATTGCTATCTGGTTGGCAGCGGTTGCAAAACTTAAAGAGCGCATATAACGATCAATTGCTAGATAATCTGCCATATATTATGTATTTAACTCACGTTGGGGTCCTGGGGTGAGTGTGGGGAGGGGGGGGGGGGTGAAGAGCAAGCGAAGACCATTGTCCACTTGTTTTTTGTTTTTTGTTTTTTATTGTATTTTTAATTATGTATATATTCTGGGCCCCTTTAGATGTGGGTCTGGTGGTTGTGGGCTCGGACTGGGGGGGGCCATGGTTCGGGGTCTCTGCGGGTCGGGGCATTAAAGAGGCGTGATGCTTTGGCTCGTGGGGGCGCCGGACTGCGGATCCCCCGGGGTCGGGGTTCGCGGCTGCCGGGCCTGTAGATGGAGGGGGCGCGTGTAGCTTTATGCCAAGCAAGCAGTGCAAAAATTTACCGTAGTGGCATGCAGTAATGCGCCTTTCATTTTCGCGGAAATAGGCTGTCTATTGCCATTCTCTTTGACAAACTCTAACCTTAACCAGCTCCTTAACAGCGCCTAAACTTAACCGTTCTAACCTTAACCAACTCCGAAACAATGCCTAACCTTAACCTTAACCATAGAAATTATATTGCCATTCTCTTTGACAAACTCTAACCTTAACCAGCTCCTTAACAGCGCCTAAACTTAACCGTTCTAACCTTAACCAACTCCGAAACAATGCCTAACCTTAATCGGCGAAAGAATACACGTTAAAAAAAAATCACGTTAAAAAATATTTTCGATGGGATTCGAACTCGCCAGCAAACAAGCCATAGGATCCACAGCCATGTGTCCTAGCCAATTGAGCTATTTGTTGGATACTGAATAAGGGGCGGTGACTTATATATATTGAGCTCCGCTCGTGTCGCATGCGCGGGCACCTCGCGCGAGCACGCCGGCGCACGCACGCACCTGAGCGAGCACGCCGCCGCCGGTGCACGCACGGTAGCATTTGTCTGAAAAGAAGGGCGCTTTACCGCACTAGCGTGCGGTGACGAATGCGGAAGCATTTTTGCACTGCTTGCTTGGCATTAACGTACAGGCGGAGGGGGCTGAGGAAACCCATTATGTTTGTGTTCTGGGCCCCTTTTGATTGTGTCGGAGTGTCACGGGCTAAGGGTTGGGGGGGCCCCTGGTTCGGGGCCCTCTGCGAGTCGGGGTGTTAAAGAGGCATGATGCTCTGACTCGCCGGGGTACCGGACTTGGGGCTCTCGAGGGATCGTGGCTGTGATGGGTGGTGAGGGAGGGGCCTTAGGGTGTTAATTGTACAATCCATTTTATTTATTGTCTAGTCATTGTAGTGTTGAGTCGATGTTTTTGGTGTCTGTTTATGTATTATTATTGTTGTATGGATTGTATTATTGTTATTATGTTGTGAACTGTGTTGTTTCATGTTTGAAAATTAAAAGATTTGATCACAAAAAAAGAATGGCTCAGAGCTCATTCTTCTACATGTGGAACAGCCTTCCACTCAGGATAAAACTGTCAGGTTCGCTCATATCTCTGGGGTAAAGTGGCCGGATAGCTGTCAGGTCATACTTGGATTGTTGTTTTAATGATGGTATAATCTCATTCATTCAGTATCTCATTCATTCCATAAGAACGTAGAATACACATTTACAGACTTTTTTTTATATGGTCCATTTGCATGTTCTTGGTATCTGATTCTAGGGCCATCTATGTATTCCCAGTGTCAGAAATACTGTGTCTGTTACTAGGCTTGAGTAAATTGTAATGAACCAAATGAGAATATCAATAAAAAATGTTGTATCTTTGACTGTGAATAACACCATGCTCAAATTGACCAGACCTGAAAAATCTAAGCAAATTAATCAATGGAAGATGATTCAACAGAAGGTTTTGTAGATACAGTACTATGAGGGCAGACGTTCCACTCTACTGGTTAAAATTACTTACTCGTGAGTAGTACGTTCGTTGATAATGAAAAATTATGTACACAGCCACTCCAGTGTAAAACAAAGATATCCAATTGGATGGTCCAAAGATGCACACTGACCTGGCTGAGAGTATAGATACACAAATGTTCTAGAAGGTTCGGTCATGACATCACCACAAATGTTCTAGAATGTTCGATGTTCTAGAATGTTTGGCGCTGACATCACCACAAATGGTCTAGAATGTTTGATGTTCTAGAATGTGCGGCTATGACATCATCACAAATGTTCTAGAATGTTCGACCATGACATCATACTGTGACATCACAAATGTTCTAGAATGTTCTATTATGACAATTATATAATACTATAACCTAAATATAGCTTTGGCTCCTACAAGTACTGAATTCTGCCATCCGGACACATGCAATTTGAAATATGATTATAGAATATAGAATATCAGGCATAAAATTGTTATGCGATTATAATTTTTTTTATCGCCTGACAGCACTAGTTGTTTTATATGTTATTTGTATATGTCCTTTGGTCAGAACATCAGGGACCATGCTGGAAATAAGTGTCACTTTTGCATGTCATCCCTTGGATTTGTTGTGTCTTTGGATCCATGAATAAAAATCAATCAATCAATCAATCAGAGCCACAGATAGTAGAAACCAGAGCCACAGAGAGTAGAAACCAGCGCCACAGAGAGTAGAAACCAGAGGCACGAGAGTAGAAACCAGAGTTACAGAGAGTAGAAACCAGAGGCACGAGAGTAGAAACCAGAGTTACAGAGAGTAGAAACCAGATACACAGAGAGTAGAAACCAGATACACAGAGAGTAGAAACCAGAGTTACAGAGAGTAGAAACCAGAGACACAGAGAGTAGAAACGACACAGAGAGTAGAAACCAGAGACACATAGAGTAGAAACCAGAGACACATAGAGTAGAAACCAGAGACACAGAGTAGAAACCAGAGACACAGAGAGTAGAAACCAAAGACACAGAGAGTAGAAACCAGAGACACAGAGAGTAGAAACCAGAGACACAGAGTAGAAACCAGAGTCACAGAGATTATAGAAACCAGAGACACAGAGAGTAGAAACCAGAGGCACAGTGAGTAGAAACCAGAGACACAGAGAGTAGAAACCAGAGTTACAGAGAGTAGAAACCAGAGTTACAGAGAGTTACAGAGAGTAGAAACCAGAGACACAGAGAGTAGAAACCAGATACCCAGAGAGTAGAAACCAGAGACACAGAGTAGAAACCAGAGTCACAGAGATTATAGAAACCAGAGACACAGAGAGTAGAAACCAGAGACACAGACACAGAGTAGAAACCAGAGACACAGAGAGTAGAAACCAGAGACACAGAGAGTAGAAACCAGAGACACAGAGAGTAGAAACCAGATACACAGAGAGTAGAAACCAGAGACACAGAGTAGAAACCAGAGTCACAGAGATTATAGAAACCAGAGACACAGAGAGTAGAAACCAGAGACACAGAGAGTAGAAACCAGAGGCACAGAGAGTAGAAACCAGAGTTACAGAGAGTAGAAACCAGAGTTACAGAGAGTTACAGAGAGTAGAAACCAGATACACAGAGAGTAGAAACCAGAGACACAGAGTAGAAACCAGAGTTACAGAGATTATAGAAACCAGAGACACAGAGAGTAGAAACCAGAGGCACAGAGAGTAGAAACCAGAGGCACAGAGAGTAGAAACCAGAGGCACGAGAGTAGAAACCAGAGGCACAGAGAGTAGAAACCAGAGGCACAGAGAGTAGAAACCAGAGGCACAGAGAGTAGAAACCAGAGTTACAGAGAGTAGAAACCAGAGTTACAGAGAGTTACAGAGAGTAGAAACCAGATACCCAGAGAGTAGAAACCAGAGACACAGAGTAGAAACCAGAGTCACAGTGATTATAGAAACCAGAGACACAGAGAGTAGAAACCAGAGACACAGAGAGTAGAAACCAGAGACACAGAGTAGAAACCAGAGTTATAGAGAGTAGAAACCAGAGTCACAGAGAGTAGAAACCAGAGACACAGAGTAGAAACCAGAGACACAGAGTAGAAACCAGAGTTATAGAGAGTAGAAACCAGAGTCACAGAGAGTAGAAACCAGAGACACAGAGTAGAAACCAGAGACACAGAGTAGAAACCAGAGTTACAGAGAGTAGAAACCAGAGACACAGAGAGTAGAAACCAGAGTTACAGAGAGTAGAAACCAGAGTTACACAGAGTAGAAACCAGAGTCACAGAGAGTAGAAACCAGAGACACAGAGAGTAGAAACCAGAGTTACAGAGAGTAGAAACGTTAGGTTATGACTATAACCAAGTTCTGTTAGTTAGGGGCGATGCTTGGCTTCGCCTTCTGCACTATCTCGCGTACGTGCACGCGTACTGAATAAACCACAAATGTACCTCTAATACCAGTATTAGTCTGACCACACCCCTCATCAGCTTACCTTCATAAGCAGGTGTGTGGTCACCTGCTCTCCTCCTTCCCAAGCTTTCACCACAAGGTGAGGTCAAGGGCTGCAGCGGCCGTCCGAAGCCAAGCATCGCCCCTAACTAACAGAACTTGGTTATAGTCATAACCTAACGTTCTGTATCGTTAGTGGCTTAGCTTGGCTTCGCCTTCTGCACAAGGGAGGCCAAGCGGAGCCACTTGGCTGACAAATACACCCCGCTGACAGCCCCCCAAAACCATCAGAACAGGGAGGGCCGAGCCCCCCCGACCCCCCCTAATGGAGGGTAGCCCCCCTATTAGGGACGTCACGGGAGGGCGACGGACCCGACCGTGCGAAGAGGCACTCAAGCAACTCAACGCACAGGGTGAGCAGACCGTGGCTTGACCCACGACTACACACACGCACAACCCGCATGCCACCCGGGAACGAACGGAGGAACAACCTCGTTACTGCCCCCAGAATCACGGGGTCAAGGGCAAACCCAACCCCGTGGCAAGGCCGTAGCAGCGGAGCACGAAGGAAGACCCAGACCCACCAAAAGGACTGGACTCCCTGGAATGGGGGCCCGGAGAAGTCCATGATGCCAGCATCAAGACCCCACCAGGTGGGCACGTAGTGCCCCGCCCCCCACATCGCCAGCGTATTCGGACAAAGGCCCCTCAGTTACTGCACCTGGTATTCCCAGGCGGAACCAACCAGGCCAGTAAGCCGAGCGGGCCCCGTCCCCCCAATAGTACACCGCCTGGCACACTGACCCTGCAGAATAGGCAGTCAGCATGGCCGTAAGCACACAAAAAAGGTTAACCAACGGAAGCAGGCAGCGCACCGGGGAAAAACCAGGCAACAGGCTGTTAACCCTAGCCTGGAGACTGCGGACGAGACAGGCGCCAGAGGGGACAGCTGAACACAGCCGCCCCGGCGGAAGGAGCGTAAGCTGGCGGTGTTGCATGACCAAGCCTCCATTTAACAACCCCCACCCAGAGGGGTCGAGGCAGAGAAGGCTGACACGATTGGCAGACGTCATGAACGTGCAGGGGCACCCTCAACCGGTGAACCCGGGAGTTGACACTGCTCCAACACACCAGGGAACCAACCACCTCGGTGTTACCCAATGCGGTGGTTGTTCCTATAACCCCTCAAGAAAAAACTCCAAAACACACCTGCGGGTATACACCGGCTATACCGCAGTACAAGTGTTTCAGTTTCCAAAAAGGGTTAACCCAGGCCTACGGGTCGCAAACATCACTTCGGACCGGGCCTGGCGGTACGGGAAGCACAGGGTCACCAGAGGAGGTCAAAAAACCACCCCCACAGGCCCCTCTTCGCCATGCGTGAGAGAGGAGCGAAAAACAATGGAGAACCAGCCCCTAAGCACACCGTACCTGGTATTCCCCGGCGGTCTCCCAACCAAGTACTAACCAGGACCAACCTGTGTAGCGGCCGAGATCCGACGAGATCGAGCGCGTACAGAATGGCATGGCTGTAAGCCATGACGACAGTGCTGAGTAAAAAACATACCCAACCAGGGTCTCCATAGCGCTTAACCCTGTGACACCCAGACCGACCTGGCATTTTTCCCCCTGAAAAAAGCCCAAGTCCCTCAGGGTACCAGAACAGCAGATCTGCATCCCCGGCGGACAACGGGTTCAACTGATCTGGACCAGCGTGACCAGAACCAGTCCCGTGCCCTAACCACGCCGACATGCCCCAGGAAAAGGGCAGATATGCGTGTTGATCTTAACATGAAAAGAAGGCGCCACCCAGACGTCGGGACGAACCGCGCCTGGTGGCCCACCCCAAGGGCGTGAGACCCCACTACATATGTTCAGATCCATCCCGTCATCATCCCCCAGACATGAACGAGGATCCGTCGACAACCCACCCAGGTCATGGGATGTGGTCGCCGGAAGAGGAAAAACCCCCATCTCAGTTGCTTTATAAAAACGCTGTTTCAACCACAAGCAACTAAGGCGTGCCAGTCAATCGCCTGTTTACAGCGAGCTAGCACTATACGTGCGTCGGGACACACCCCCATCAATGAACAGGCTATTTAGACCTGCCATTGAATCCCCAAGGCGCCCAGGGGAACGACAAGAGGGGTGTGACACTCCCTAACTCCAACACTTCTGGAATAGAAAGAAGGAAGCATCAACAGTATGTATCCCAGTCTACACAGCCGGGGTAAAAAATGTTCACATTTTTACATCCCACCACCCTCCCATAGGAAAGAGACGGGGATCCCCAGAGAGACTTCCCACGCGAGCTGTACAGATTGAAAAGAATATATTGCACCTTGAGCCATGTAAAAAACTGGTTTTAGGGCCTCCGGGGAAGAGGCACCGAACCCATACACACTCAATAAACGAATTGAATCGAATATACATACAATAGAAAAGGACCCTTCTAGAGGGTCCACTCACTTTGACAATCTGAGGAGGAAGGCTCTGTACTCTGATGGAGGCTTCCTCACATGGATCACATGGAAGAAGGAGTCCGAACTCACAGAAGGCCTGAGTAGGCGCTTGGTGAGGAGGAGCCCTGACCACCCCCCCTGAAAACAGATCCATCACATGGACCTGAACAGCACACGGAAGTCCTACCAACAGAGACGCGCACGGTGACGTACTCTATGGCGGGGGAATTCCTGCGGTGCACACGCCCAATATACCAGGCCGTGGGACCAGGAACTCCCTCCCCCCCCCCCCCCCCCCCCCCCCGTAACGTGCCGAACCGCCACGTGACGGGAACCTTGAAGGACAGGGGGTGTACCCCTGACCGACAGAACAATGGGGAGAGGAAAGGTTACCAGTTCACCCCTTTACGACCCCACACCCATGATACGACGTAACGACAAAAAGAGAATATGACACAGTCATAGTCAGCTCTATGAAGCGTTTCACAGCTCCACACAGCGCACGAGCTAACCTGCTATCTGATTTTTACTAAGGAAAAACACAGAATAGAGAGGGCTCTAAGAACCCCGGTCCAACATACACATGTGCTTCTGTGGCCAGTACAACCCAGTTGTAGGTCACATGACACACACAACCCATCATCATCACAATGAGAGAATACATCATTCTTGATTAGTATCGACCACAGGCCTTGCTAAGCACACGACAGCAACCAAACCAATTTCCCTTTAGGAAATAAGTTTCTCCAGCAGATTTAGCACAACCTCAGCAATCAAGCTGAGAGTTACATCGTATCCCTACCACACAAAAGACACAATTAATGCACAACATGTCTGATAGGAGGTGATAAAGTCCCCAGGGAACCGGGGGGGGAAAAACACAATCCTCCTATTTTACCCTCAACACGGCCAGTTAAAACAGGAAAACCTGTTAATGTGTGAACTCACTGTCCATTGTCATTACAGTCTGAGAAAGAACATTCTTTTACTCACTCGTCACCAAGCATAGCTTCATAGGTTAGTTGCCTTAGTAGTGAGTACACGGTACACATAAACACCATGATGTTTCTCACACAACAACCAGATCAATACATCACGACCTGCACGGAGAAGCTACTGCCAGTGACAAAAACAGCTCACACACAACCCGCAACGTATCTCAAATGCATTGCAACAACACACGTTTTGGGAAAAAACACCGTCATTCACAATACATTTAGCAAGGTAAAACCAGAAGACGTGTTATGAGGGTCTGGCCAACCCCGTACCTGCCCGGAACGCAGATCAGCGAAGTGCAGTCATAAGCCACCGTAGAACACAGCCCTCTTTGTTGACGCAATCCCCGTCTAGGCTCAGGCAGGGTTGACGAACATCCCCTGTCAAAGATGACGTCGTGGTCAAGAGTGTAAAACATGTTAAAAATCAAAGCACGTTCAACAGAATAGCATCAAGCTAACGGCTGCTCCAACCGTTCTGGTGCTATCGCTTCCGCTCGCGAGACGCCGATCTACGACGCACGCGATCAGGAGCGAGCTCCCGGCGGCGCGCGAGAAGCCTAAGCTACCCCGCGCCAGGCCACCGACCGGCTAACCGTAAGCTATGAACATGTAAACAATGACATAACACTCACCCAGACAGGCCGCCGTTCTGAACCCTCCTCACTTTTTAAGAGAAAAGAGAAAACAAGACGTCAACACCGCTTCACAACGGTGACATTAACACGTCCGGCGGAATCAGCACAGTACCAACTGGCCTGTATAGCTGACTTTGAACACGAATCTGCCGCTATCGCACATTACATGCACATATCCCCTCGTGAAGGAATACTCTCATTTGGATATGAAAGATGGGGTCTTAACACGGTGACAGAGAGAATCCACTCGTCCAGAACACACAGGGATCACCAGTGTCAATGGTCGCGGCCCACTAGTTAAAACTATAATGGTCGCCAGACCAAGGCCTTCTGTCGCCTAGACGGCTAAACAAAGGACCCTAGCCTGGGGCCGGTTTCCATAAACTTTGTCTAGTAGCCCCCATAGCACTAACAGACAAGTGGAGCCCGCCAGCAAACACTACTCACCCAACCTGGAACGCACCGCTCCTCACAACAGCGGCATGTCCGACAGTTCAGCTGTGGCCTGACAGGTTTCACCCCAACAAACACAGCAAGGAACTGCAGTTGAGAAGCATGCAGCGGCGTGCTCCCAATACGAAAACCGGTGGAGGGTTTGTAGAATGATCATCATCTTCTAGACACTCCAGTACGAAGACAATATCGCCGTATTTTCTCGAAAATAGTGAGAGAGAAAATAAAGATATGATGTCAACGTATCCTTGTTTCCCAAGCTGTTCCTAATCCAATTTCTTCCATCATGGTGTCAAGTGTGGGGATCTACCGAGGCACCTCTTCCTTGTGGTGAAAGCGAGAAGGAGGAGAGCAGGTGACCACACACCTGCTTATGAAGGTAAGCTGATGAGGGGTGTGGTCAGACTAATACTGGTATTAGAGGTACATTTGTGGTTTATTCAGTACGCGTGCACGTACGCGAGATAGTGCAGAAGGCGAAGCCAAGCTAAGCCACTAACGATACAGAACCAGAGTTACAGAGAGTAGAAACCAGAGTCACAGAGAGTAGAAACCAGAGACACAGAGAGTAGAAACCAGAGTTACAGAGAGTAGAAACCAGAGACACAGAGAGTAGAAACCAGAGTTACAGAGAGTAGAAACCAGAGACACAGAGAGTAGAAACCAGAGTTACAGAGCGTAGAAACCAGAGTTACAGAGAGTAGAAACCAGAGTCACAGAGAGTAGAAATCAGAGACACAGAGAGTAGAAACCAGAGGCACAGAGAGTAGAAACCAGAGTTACAGAGAGTAAACAGAGAGATACAGAGAGTAGAATGTCTCTCCTTGGGGGGGGGGGGGGGGGGGGGCCCTGCCTTAGACTCCTTTCTTCCAATTCCCATCTCAACGTGAGATTAATTCAAATTCAGCTCAAATCAGAGGTGGTCTACAGACTCGCCCTCCCACACGAGCTGAATATAATCCCACTTTATTTTTCATTCGCTCAAACCCACCAATATTAGATTAGAATAGATTAAAATGTATTGTCATCATACAGCACAAGTATATATATATATGGGCTGTCAGTTTATCGCGTTAATTAGATTAATTAATTACACAGCAAATAATCGCGTTATGAAAATTAACTCAAAATTAATTACAAAAAAAAGTTTTTTTTTTTTTTTTTTTTATAATAATATTTTTTTTGTATCTCATTCATTCCATAAGCATGTAGAATACACATTTACAGATTTTTTTTTAATATGGTCCATTTCCATGTTCTTGGTATCTGATTCTAGGGACATCTATGAATCTCAGGGAATGAATATTCCCAATTTCCCAGTGTCAGAAATACTGTGGGCTAGATCCACAAAGAATGGATTGCACGGTGCAAGTTGCACCCTTACTTACAATTCATTATGAATTGAAAATGGGGGACCCTGATGTAAACAAGACGAAAGTCTTACTCTGGTCTGCATTCCCTTAACAATTGTGTGTATTGAGCCGTACTGTATTGTACCCATTCTGCAATCTGTTAATAACATTTTCATTCAATCAATCAATCTGCGCTGTGATTGATTGAATGAACATTTTATTTTGAGTAAATTGTAATGAACCAAATGAGAATATCAATACATTTTTTTTTTATCTTTGACTGTGAATAACACTATGCTCAAATTGACCAGACCTGAAAAATCTAAGCAAATTAATAGATGGAAGATGATTAAACAGAAGGTTTTGTAGATACAGTACTGAATTCTGCCATCCGGACACATGCAATTTGAAATATGATTATAGAATATAGAATATGAGGCATAAAATGGTAATGTGATTAAAATGCGATTAATTAGATTAATTAATTACAAATCCTGCAATTAATTAGATTAATTTGTTTAATCGCCTGACAGCACTATATATATATATATATATATATATATATATATATAAAAGATAAGACAAGATATTCCTTTATTGATCACCTTGGGGAAATTCGTGTAAGAATATGGTAAGAATAAGTATATATATATATATATATATATATATATATATATATATATATATTATTGTACATGCTATCATATAGAGTTATGGGTAATGTGGGTGTATTTAAGTAGGTATCTATTCGCTGCTCTCACAGGGATCAGCTGCTCTCGTGTGCGACATGTTGCTTTATACTCGGCACTGAAGGGATTTAGGTCACATGAAACATTCATCAAAAATACATTATGTGTGACTGGCTGACGACGGCTCAATCTGTGTCGCTTCCCCCACGGAAGAGGAGCCCCAACCAGAGTCCTGTCGCGTCCCCCACGGAAGAGGAGCCCCAACCAGAGTCCTGTCGCGTCCCCCACGGAAGAGGAGCCCCAACCAGAGTCCTGTCGCGTCCCCCACGGAAGAGGAGCCCCAACCAGAGTCCTGTCGCTTCCCCCACGGAAGAGGAGCCCCAACCAGAGTCCTGTCGCGTCCCCCACGGAAGAGGAGCCCCAACCAGAGTCCTGTCGCGTCCCCCACGGAAGAGGAGCCCCAACCAGAGTCCTGTAGCTTCCCCCACGGAAGAGAAGCCCCAACGCCCCGTCAGAGCCATGTAGCCGAGGAAGAGGATCCCAACCAGAGCCATGCAGCCCCCCCCCCCCCCCCGAGGAAGAGGAGCCCAACGCCACGCCAGAGCCATGTAGCTTCCCATCTCTTTCACTCCCTGACACACATGCTACCATGCAGAGTTATACTGTATGGGTTATATGCGGGTGTATAAGTAGGTATATAGTAAGTATCCTCTCGTATGTACAAATCACAGGCACAAGAACATAATGGTGCGTAAAACAGAGAGAGAGAGAGAGAGAGAGAGAGAGAGAGAGAGAGAGAGAGAGAGAGAGAGAGAGAAGAGAGAGAGAGAAGAGAGAGAGAGAGAGAGAGAGAGAGAGAGAGAGAGAGAGAGAGCAGTAAGCTACTTAGCTCTGGATGCTACAGAATGTAGGCCAGTGATCATAAGCCGTGGTGATATCAGCCTGTTTGTGAGCTTAACAACCATCGGAACCATTCATTTTGTCTGTTTCAAGGAGACTTTTGACAAACCAACGTTCCCCCCCCCCCCCCCCCCCTCAAGCGCTCGTATTGGGCTCCCCAGCTGCATCAGCTGATCCCAGTTGTTGCATTGGTGGAGGGGGTGGGGGTTGGCTGGCTGGGGCCTGGTGGGGGGTGGGGCCTGGTGGGTGGTTTTGCTCTAGTTTTGGTTCTGTTTGATGAGGTGCTCAGAGACGAGGACTATACGTTCCCTCTCTGGTCTCCTGAAGGACACACCACGCTGAAACAAGTGCACGTTTGTTTCCTACATTTAATCACAGAGTCCTGATTTGTAAACATGAACAAATCCCCACCCAAGCTACAGAAACAAGAGAGCCAAGAGACTCTCTTGGTAAATGTACCGCATTTATAGAACAGCTTTTTTTTTTTTTGATCCACTTTTTCTCCCATTTTTTTTTCTATATTTTCTCCCATCCCAATTTCGTATCATCCAATTCAACCCTCCCCTGTCACGAACGCTGTTTCTTGCCTCCCACAAGCCGGCTGCAATGTGGACTAAGTCATACATAGCACAAGTCCCCTCCGGTACTTGAGGTAACAGCAGTCGCATCTTTTCACCTGCGCAGCTCGACCTCTCAGTGTCGAGGAGTAACGCGTGGGAGGCTCACGCTGCCCCCGACACTTCCTGATTCTACTGCGCAGGCGCACCAACCGACTTGTAGGAGTCGCTTGTTCACAACGTTCGATCCCCACCCTTCAGTTTTCCCTCCCCGTAATACGGCCAATGTGTATTACTGCGGACGACCAGCCAAACTGAAAAACAATGTGGAGAGCTGGATTCGAACACGCGAATCCTAGCGTCTCCACACTGGTGGCGAGTGCCTTAGACCACTACACCACCTAGCCGCCTCATTTATAGAACAGCTTTTAAACTCGTTCCTCACATTCACGGCGACGGTGCCAACCTGCTCACCGGGAGCAGTTAGGGGGTTAACATTCTGTGTATTGTCGCAGTGGAAGGGTTAACCGTTTGGTAGTGTGTTAGTGAAAGGGTTAAGTGTCTTGCTCAAGGACACTTCGACACGCGCGGCCGGGGAGGAGTGGGAATCGAACCAGGAACCTACTGATTACCAGACGACCCGCTCTACCTCCTGAGCCACTGTCGCTCAGAAGAGGAAAGAAATCCCGGGTGAGTGAGTGGTACAGTAGACGGGGTGGACAGTTTGTTTTTAAAACTACATAGTACGGCTTTAAGCTTGCCTCCAGCTTTCAGTCACCACCGAAACATGTGGTGTCCATGTGCCGTCGCTCCTCTCAGCCGAACCAGCTTGGCACACGATGGGAGGGCACACACAGCCACACACACAGACACAGACACAATGCCGTCCTTTCATCCGGTTGGCAGAGCGGGCGAACACCGTCGGCTCTTCACCCTCTGCCTGGTGTCCGCGGTCCTGAAGTGGAACCCGCGGAGGTCTCCGCATGGTGCAGAACGGGACCAGGAGATGGGGGTGCGGGGAGGGGGGGGCGGCGACGGGGACAAAGAAGGTGCCTTTTTGCCTTTGAATTAGCGTCCGTGATTACTCCAGCTCTCAGCCCCGGCCAGGCCAGCTGATTAACCAAAAATAACAATAAATCAATACTGCGCAAAAGGCCCCAGAGGGGGCGAAGAACGGCCCACTGACGAAACGAGTTATTCATAATGCGCGTAGGCAAAGTCAGATTCTTCAAGGGATCTCCTCCAAATAACCTGTGCTATAAATAGCCGGTAGATCAGAGCCACATTATTTCTGCAGTGCACCACATGAATCACCGCCGAGCCTCTGTCCTTCATCGCCGTTTTTTGTTGCTGTTCCACTTTCGAAAAAAAAACACACCATTATTACACACCGACGGTCCCTTGGAGGAGTAGCATCCTTTCTTAAAATAACCTCGCATGGGTATATAAAGATATACAGACGTTCCATTTCCCCCCGCGATAACATCTAGACGCCGCCGCCGTCGCCGAACGCCACGGCCGGGTGATGGAGTGTGACGGCCAATGAGAACTAAAGGGCGGCGGCCTCGTGCGCCGGAGGCTCGTCCGGGACGACCTTTGATACACTCTGTTTGGACGAGGCCTGGTCCGGAACGACCTTTGAGACACTTTGTTTGGACGAGGCCTGGTCCGGGACGACCTTTGAGACACTTTGTTTGGACGAGGCCTGGTCCGGGACGACCTTTGGGACACTTTGTTTGGACGAGGCCTGGTCCGGGACGACCTTTGAGACACTTTGTTTGGACGAGGCCTGGTCCGGGACGACCTTTGAGACACTTTGTTTGGACGAGGCCTGGTCCGGGACGACCTTTGAGACACTTTGTTTGGACGAGGCCTGGTCCGGGACGACCTTTGAGACACTTTGTTTGGACGAGGCCTGGTCCGGGACGACCTTTGAGACACTTTGTTTGGACGAGGCCTGGTCCGGGACGACCTTTGAGACACTTTGTTTTGACAAGCCCTGGTCCGGGACGCCTCTACTTTTAAGGCGGCCCAAGAGCCCTTCCGCGTTTCTCTGATTGGCCGCGACGCCTCACGTGAAATGGGCTACATTCTATTGCCATGCTCTGCGACCAACTCTAACCTTAACCAACTCCGAAACAATGCCTAAACTTAACCCTTCTAACCTTAACCAACTCCGAAACAATGCCTAAACTTAACCCTAACCTTAACCAACTCCGAAACAATGCCTAAACTTAACCCTAACCTTAACCAACTCCGAAACAATGCCTAAACTTAACCGGCGAAAGAATGCACGTAAAAAAAAAAAAAAAAAAAATTGAAGGGATTCGAACTTGTCACCAACGCACCGCCTGATCCACAGCAAGGCGGCGAACCAGTTGAGCTAACCATCGATGTTGAAAGAGGGGGAATTACGGCTACATAATGCCGCGGCAGAGCTCCTTGGAGACACTCTGATTGTACGAGGCCTCCGCGCGTTCGTCAGCCCTACGACCCCCAGCTGCTACGCCGTTGCCCAGGTGGCTGCTGAATAGCTAGACCTCACGCTGACGCTCACACGCCGCTTACCCGTTCACACATTCATCTATGCAACACCTCGCTGTGTGCCAAGTGTGGGCCTTCTTTTGTGGCGCGTATCATCCGACACTCGAGGTAAAACAACGCTCTCCGTTCGCCTGACCTCCCGAGGCTAAAAGACCTGAGGCGGGGATGCAGACCAGAGAAGGACTTTCATCTTGTTTACATCAGGGTCCCCCATTTTCAATTCATAACATTTATGACATACAGATATACAGTTCAGTTCAGTTCAGTTCAGTTATTTTTTTTTCTGGCCTTGGACACATAACAACGGTCATTCCATAAATCGCCAACGTTTTACCAGCTGCTATTGCAGCAATGTCCAATTGTCCGAAAAGGGCTTAGGGAGAAGCAGTAGGCTTGTCGGGCCCTACCCCTGAAGACTTACGTTTTAAATTTTTTTTTTTAAATGTACATACATATAGTACACATTACAGTCCACACATATAGTACACATTACAGTACACATTACAGTATAGTATACCTGCTAGGGGTGGGAATCGCCAGAGACCTCGCAATACGATACTATCGCGATACTTGAGCCGCGATACGATAGTATCGCGATACTCGATATATCGCGGATATTGCAATTTTTTTTCTTTTTCTTTTTTTGTTATTATTATTTTTTAACTGCAAAGTAAAACTGTCAACATGTTTCATCTAATAAAATAAAGTTCAGTCTGTTCATCTCACTTCAATCATTTGTATTGCAGAACATGGTATTTTCTCAAGCAGACAGATGTAAACACTGTAATCTGTGTTGCATGTACCTGACAAACTGACAGCTGTGATGGAGGTGGTCAGCGGAGGGACAGGGAGGTGTGTTTACCTTATACATATTTGGGGTGATACTTCTGTAGCAGTAAAACTTGAGGACATATCATAATAACCGCTCTGTGTTTGAAAGCATTATTGAAAAAAGAAATGTCTCTCTTTCACCTCCTCCTCGCCCCCATTATCATCTGCTCAAGAACTAGCTGGCCTCCCTGTTTACCAGGGGTGGGAATCGCCAGAGACCTCACGATACGATACTATCGCGATACTTGCGTCACGATACGATAGTATCGCGATACTAAATATATCACGATACACTGAGTATTGCGAATATCTTTTTTAATTTTCTTTTTTTGATCAAATTGAATTTATTACCTTTCTTCAACTGCAAAGTAAAACTTTGTCAACATGTTTTATCTAATAAAATAAAGTTCAGTCTGTCCATCTCACTTCAATAATTTGTATTGCAGAACATGGTATTTTCTCAAGCAGACAGATGTAAACACTAATCTGTGTTGCATGTACCTGACAAACTGAACTGTTTGTATTACAGTCATATTCCAACTTAACTGAATGCACATGTGTGTGTGTGGACTACTGTACTATTACAGGTATTGAAATGAACAATGCAACTTCCTTATACAAAAAAATTAATAATCGATTTCCCCCCCCCACCCCTAATACCTGCAGTATATAATAGTATATAGTACATAATAGTGTATACAGCACATATATAATGTGATATGAGATATATAGTACATGATATATACAATATAATATAGTACCATAATATAATAGTATATACTGCAAATATAGTTCAATATAATATACAAATTCATTATAATATGATTATATAATGTAATATGATATAACGTACAACACAGTATCATACGTATTTTTTTAAATTAATATGCAATTAAAGCTCTTCTTCCCTTCTGTATCTATCAAAAATAGATTTTTTTAGTCTAGATTTGAATTGATTTATGTTTTCACAATATTTCAGTTCACGGTGACCAATCACAGCCACTCTTATTGTCTGGGACCAAATACGGCCACGCCCCATTCCCAGTAAAAAGTGGGAATCTCTAGAATGGGTTTGGGGCGACGCTGTATACAGAAGTGACGATAGACAACACTTTCTGTTGTCAGTAGATGGCAGCATTGGTTTAAAATTAAAAGGTGAAAATGTTGAAAACTACATGAATACATTTCCCAAGATCCTTAGCACAGGTCACAGGTCACTGGGATGTGTCTATTGTTCGCCGTGATCTGAACAGCGGTAAACTATTACTGCGACCTCGGTATAGTGACCGCGAATGGTAAACTAATTATCTTAACAAAAGTGTGCTGGTAGCGTTACATATGTTGTCTAAAGAGGGACATATGGTACAATTTAAGATTTTAATGATAATCGGCATATAAACATAGGACAACATAAACCATCGTTAATTTGTAAGAAACGCCAATGAAAACGGTAATATTCACTATTGCAGGGGTGGCCAACCAGTCAGAGACTAAGAGCCACAAAAAAATGACTGTGGTACCACAAAGAGCCACACCATATACCAGCGTTTCTCAACCTTTTTTTTCAGTCACGGCACCCTTCATGTGTTTATAGGTCTCACCCTCTGGCCTCTGAAGTTGCTAATGTCTTTTTTATTTGGGCCTCACAGGGTTAAAAGTACCCTGTGAGACCCACGGTTGCAAAATTACAAAATCACTTTTAGCCATTTAAAAAAATAATGTTTATTTAAAAAATGTTAAAGGGGAACTATTTTACTATTTCTTTCACTATTTGGGCACTTTTCCACAATTCCTGTGAGTCTATGGAACACCTAGGTTTTTTTCAAAAAAAAATGCATTGTTTTGTATTTCTAATCAAGTACTAAAAACCGCATTTTTCTACCTCAAGATCTTAAGCCGTTTTGAGGCTGGGCTCCAACCACTGTGTGGCCTGGTGCCAACTGCCACATCAACTGCCACATTATTATGCAGCTGAGAAATCTCTGACATCACAGATATGCACATTTTCAGATGACTCAGTTCAGTGAGGGTGAATATTGTGAGAGGAGAATTGGAAGAATTCGCCAATATGAGAATTAGAGACATATATCCTATTAATATAAGTCCACATAGCTAAGAAACAATGGTAAACACTGAAAAAAGCCATTTATAAGATAGTTCCCCTTTAAGCACATGTATAGTCAATTGGTCCTGTTGTTCAGCCTCACAATGCTATTTGATAGTAAATGTGTTTATATGTCCCACCCTCTGGCCTCTGAAGTTGCTAATTTCTTTTTAATTTGGGCCTCACAGGGTTAACCTCTTAAGCCCGAGATATACAGTAAAAGTGTATATTTTCAGCATTATGTTTGTTTACCAATTATTTTAACTGTTATTAGTGAAATATAAGATTATAGAAATCTCAGGGCATTGAGTCGGAAACCGGCGCATATTGACAGGAGGAAGTGGCACAGCCAAAAGTGAGTGTAGTCTTTTGAAGGAAGAGACTCAGGGCTTTCAAATTTCGAAAAACTACCCTACCCAGCTCACACCAGCCCCTGTCAATCATCTGACTTCTGGATTTACTTTTTAATTTCTCTTATTTTTTGGGATTATCTCCCACAAACCTGAACGTTATTGCCATAAAACAGAACGCAGTTAGTTTCTCTACCTTTCTGTGAACGTCTTGCAAAAAACGGTGTTGCAATATGATGAAAAATGGTGGAGAAATGTACATTATAAAAAAGATGGCAGAATTCAGTACTGTATCTACAAAACCTTCTGTTTAATCATCTTCCCTTTATTCATTTGCTTAGATTTTTCAGGTCTGGTCAATTTTAGCATGGTGTTATTTACAGTCAAAGATAAATTTATTTTTTAAATAGAATTGATATTCTCCTTTGGTTCATTACAATTTACTCAAGCCTAGTAACAGACACACTATTTCTGACACTGATCCATATATGTCCCTAGATTCAGATACCAAGAACATGCAAATGACCCATTTAAAAAAAAATTGTAAATGTTTATTCTACGTCCTTATGGAATGAGTGACATAAAAAAAAAAAAAGTAAAAAAAAAAAAAAAAAAAAGGTAAAAAAAAATAATAAAAAAAAATATTTTTTTTAAATTTTTTTTAAATTTTTTTAATGGATGGAAGAGCCGCACATTGACGGGCAAAGAGCCGCATGCGGCTCGCGAGCCGCGGGTTGGCCACCCCTGCACTATTGTTATAAAAATGTGGACGCATTTGGTCTACGTTCCGTTAGCGGTCTAGCCCATTCCACAGGGTGGCTCCGTAAGAGGAGATACACATTATTTTCAGGTTGGTTTTCATCACAGGTTTTTTGAAGTTCAATGGTCCTCTGAGGTTGTATCCCCCCTCTTTATCCAGAAATTTGCTTCTTACATTTACCGGTAATTGATTATTTCTTGCTTTGTACATAACTTGCAGAGTTTTAAAGTTTACCATATCAATGAACTTCAAAATGTGTGATTGTAGAAACAGTGTGTGTGTGTGTGTGTGTGTGTGTGTGTGTGTGGTCCCGATATCCTGCATTGTGTATTACTCTTATTGCTCTTTTTTGTAGGATAGTCAATGTATTTATGGTTGTTTTGTATGTGTTACCCCGTACCTCTGTGCAGTAATGCAGGTAAGGCCAGATCACTGCACAGTACTGTTACATCCAGACATTTATGACATACAAGATATACACGTATACAGTAGGCTACTGTTTATTTACAGACAGAGTTTCTAAAAGAGAATATATACATTTGAGGGGGAGGAAACTGTACATTGGGGGGGTTGGGTGGGGGTTTGGCCATTTACCGGGGCCAGTTTCGAATCGCGGCCTCCCGTAGGTGGGAATATGACGCTCAGATGAGTGGCCGGATCAGTTATACGGACCGATTTTAACTGTGTAAACACGTGTTATACCCCGATTTCCTCTGCCTCTGTGACCTCCCGCTGACCTCGCCATGGCGACACTGTTGCTGTATGTCTCCTCTGTTGGGACACGTCAGACTTGTGGCATGTATGCCAGCCGGCTCTCCAAGGTGGGGCAGTAAGCTCTATAGTCTCCTAAAGGCTCTCACAGAGTCGGGCGTACTGTGAGCGGACCGGACTCCGCCCGGCATGTCCGCAGTCGTTTGAGGTTTCATAGTCGAGCGCACCACCGCGTATCAATTTCCTACATTTCTCGTGCCAGTTTACTACATTTCCCACAATCCTCGCACGCTGTTTACACTTTCTGTCACGGCGTCGTCCACCGATGTGCAAAATATAGTCTAGTTTATCTCCGTTTCCAAGATTTCGAAATTAAACAGGCAGTTTTACACACTTCATTTAGAAAAGCCGTTGCAACTTCTCAAGTTTCTTAAGATGATGATGAAAATACATGTGTCCAAATGTATACGGTTTGCAATGGATAACGATTAGCGATAGTAAAACAAAATGTTGCGTCATCTACCTGCCACAGTCTTACCGGACCAATCCTACCCATAGAACCAGGATTCTCCCCTATACTCTCCCTTGGCACAGAGTGAGTGTTCAGAGTACAATGCAGATCGGTGTCACATTTAATGCAGGTCGATGTCGACCAACCCGCCTTCTGCGTGACACCGGTGAGCGCCGTGGACGGAGTCCGTTCCTGTTGGAGCCTTTAGACATACTGAAGCCCCTCCCACCCTGAGACATACTGAAGCTCCTCCCACCCTGAGTCATACTGAAGCCCCTCCCACCCTGAGTCACACTGAAGCTCCTCCCACCCTGAGTCATACTGAAGCCCCTCCCACCCTGAGTCATACTGAAGCCCCTCCCACCCTGAGTCACACTGAAGCTCCTCCCACCCTGAGTCATACTGAAGCCCCTCCCACCCTGAGACATACTGAAGCTCCTCCCACCCTGAGACACACTGAAGCCCCTCCCACCCTGAGTCATACTGAAGCTCCTCCCACCCTGAGACACACTGAAGCTCCTCCCACCCTGAGTCATACTGAAGCCCCTCCCACCCTGAGACATACTGAAGCCCCTCCCACCCTGAGACATACTGAAGCTCCTCCCACCCTGAGACACACTGAAGCTCCTCCCACCCTGAGTCATACTGAAGCCCCTCCCACCCTGAGACATACTGAAGCTCCTCCCACCCTGAGACACACTGAAGCCCCTCCCACCCTGAGTCACACTGAAGCTCCTCCCACCCTGAGTCATACTGAAGCCCCTCCCACTCTGAGACATACTGAAGCTCCTCCCACCCTGAAGCCCCTCCCACCCTGAGACATACTGAAGCTCCTCCCACCCTGAGTCATACTGAAGCCCCTCCCACCCTGAGACATACTGAAGCTCCTCCCACCCTGAGACACACTGAAGCCCCTCCCACCCTGAGTCACACTGAAGCTCCTCCCACCCTGAGTCATACTGAAGCCCCTCCCACCCTGAGTCACACTGAAGCTCCTCCCACCCTGAGTCATACTGAAGCCCCTCCCACCCTGAGTCATACTGAAGCCCCTCCCACCCTGAGTCACACTGAAGCTCCTCCCACCCTGAGTCATACTGAAGCCCCTCCCACCCTGAGACATACTGAAGCTCCTCCCACCCTGAGACACACTGAAGCCCCTCCCACCCTGAGTCATACTGAAGCTCCTCCCACCCTGAGACACACTGAAGCTCCTCCCACCCTGAGTCATACTGAAGCCCCTCCCACCCTGAGACATACTGAAGCCCCTCCCACCCTGAGACATACTGAAGCTCCTCCCACCCTGAGACACACTGAAGCTCCTCCCACCCTGAGTCATACTGAAGCCCCTCCCACCCTGAGTCATACTGAAGCCCCTCCCACCCTGAGTCACACTGAAGCTCCTCCCACCCTGAGTCATACTGAAGCCCCTCCCACCCTGAGACATACTGAAGCTCCTCCCACCCTGAGACACACTGAAGCCCCTCCCACCCTGAGTCACACTGAAGCTCCTCCCACCCTGAGTCATACTGAAGCCCCTCCCACTCTGAGACATACTGAAGCTCCTCCCACCCTGAGTCATACTGAAGCCCCTCCCACCCTGAGACACACTGAAGCTCCTCCCACCCTGATATATACTGAAGCTCCTCCCACCCTGATATATACTGACGCTCCTCCCACTCTGAGACATACTGAAGCTCCTCCCACCCTGAGACACACTGAAGCCCCTCCCACCCTGAGACAGACACACTGAAGCCCCTCCCACTCTGAGACATACTGAAGCTCCTCCCACTCTGAGACATACTGAAGCTCCTCCCACCCTGAGTCATACTGAAGCCCCTCCCACCCTGAGACACACTGAAGCCCCTCCCACTCTGAGTCATACTGAAGCTCCTCCCACCCTGAGTCATACTGAAGCCCCTCCCACCCTGAGACACACTGAAGCTCCTCCCACCCTGAGTCATACTGAAGCTCCTCCCACCCTGAGTCATACTGAAGCCCCTCCCACCCTGAGACACACTGAAGCCCCTCCCACCCTGAGTCACACTGAAGCCCCTCCCACCCTGAGACATACTGAAGCTCCTCCCACCCTGAGTCATACTGAAGCCCCTCCCACCCTGAGTCATATTGAAGCTCCTCCCACCCTGAGACACACTGAAGCCCCTCCCACCCTGAGTCATACTGAAGCTCCTCCCACCCTGAGTCATACTGAAGCTCCTCCCACCCTGAGTCATACTGAAGCCCCTCCCACCCTGAGACATACTGAAGCTCCTCCCACGCTGAAGCCCCTCCCACCCTGAGTCATACTGAAGCTCCTCCCACCCTGAGTCATACTGAAGCTCCTCCCATCCTGAGACAGACACACTGAAGCCCCTCCCACCCTGAGTCATACTGAAGCTCCTCCCACCCTGAAGCCCCTCCCACTATGATACAAACTGAAGCTCCTCCCACCCTGATATATACTGAAGCTCCTCCCACTCTGAGACATACTGAAGCTTCTCCCACCCTGAAGCCCCTCCCACTCTGAGACATACTGAAGCTCCTCCCACCCTGATATATACTGAAGCTCCTCCCACCCTGAGTCACACTGAAGCCCCACCCACCCTGAGTCATACTGAAGCTCCTCCCACCCTGAGCCACACTGAAGCCCCTCCCACCCTGAAGCTCCTCCCACCCTGAGACAGACACACTGAAGCCCCTCCCACCCTGAGTCATATTGAAGCCCCTCCCACCCTGAGACAGACACACTGAAGCCCCTCCTACCTTGAGACATCCTGAAGCCCCTCCCACCCTGAAGCTCCTCCCACCCTGAGACACACTGAAGCCCCTCCTACCTTGAGACACACTGAAGCTCCTCCCACCCTGAGACAGACACACTGAAGCCCCTCCTACCTTGAGACACACTGAAGCCCCTCCTACCCTGAGACACACTGAAGCCCCTCCTACCTTGAGACATACTGAAGCCCCTCCCACCCTGAAGCTCCTCCCACCCTGAGACACACTGAAGCCCCTCCTACCTTGAGACACACTGAAGTGCAGCGATACTGATTCTGAGTACCAGTGTCAATACCTCCAACACTCCAACGCTAAATAAAGAACCTGACATACAGTGCAGCCCTGGATTGTTCATTGTGACAGTTTCATTACATCGGTAATTAAGGGAGGCGGGACTGAACACGGGAACCGTCTGACACTGCTTTTCTGCATCTGTAATTTCAGCACCATCATGGACACTATTTGTCTATGAGCAGCCATGGGACAAGATAGCACTATGATTACCTTTTTGCACGGGAACGAATCTAGGAGGCCAGAGGTTGTGACGATCTTTATGTGCCAGAAAAGAGATGGCTCATGGGAGATAACCAATAGCCGCCTCTCATGGGGGGGGGGGGGGGGGGGGGGGGTGATAACGGGGTGATATCCGGCCAGGGAAAGAGAGGATATAGACAATTGGGTCTTCAGCTTGGAGGAGACAGTGTCCACTGCTCTGCTCAATGACTTTTCTCACTGTTTATGTCAATAAACCTGTGACGACAAATATGCCAACTTCTTTTGGTTGTACTGTACTTGTGCTGTATAACGACAATACATTTGCATCTAATTGGATGTATTTTTTTTGTAGTACTGCAGTTCAGTTCAGCAAAAATACTTGTATTAAAAATTCTGAACGTAAGAGTAAGCACTCATTTTCCGTGGGATTGTTATAAACTTCGGACTTCAGGCTTCAAGACTTCAGGCTATGGAACCGTTGTGTTTTCCAGCTCCTACAAAACAGGAATCTGGCAACAAGTAAACAAAAATGTAAGTACAGTAAACTTTCACTTCAGTGTGTTCAACCCTCCTCCGTTACTCTATTTCATTAGCACCCAGAGTGATTCTTCTTTGTTGTGGAACATTTTTTCAGAATGTTTACTTTCAAAAGAGACCAGTATAGAGTATAATACCTCGCAAATTACTTTGGGCATGCAATCGTCAGGCGTGTGTGGTGCAAAACGAGCCCCATTTTTGCCCGATGCATGTGGTTAATTAAGTACTTCATTTACATATTTGAAGGGAGACCGGGCTGAGCGGGTAGCTCTGCGGCCAGGTGGAGTGTCCTCTGTGCCCCTCTCTCCGTCTCTGCTCATCATGCAGGCCCACGCTCTCAGACCGAATCATGGCTCTGGAGAGACAATTACACAGCCTGCCTATATATACACTGATTAATAAAACATTGCGTTCGCTACGAAGGGCCGCTAATCTTCTCGTTTTGGTCTCCTCCAGGCTCCTCCGACATGGAGACGAGTGACCCCCCCCCCCACCCTCTCTCTCCCGTCCTGTCTCTCTCCCATCCTGTCTCTCTCCCATCCTGTCTCTCTCCCGTCCTGTCTCTCTCCCATCCTGTCTCTCTCCCATCCTGTCTCTCTCCCATCCTGTCTCTCTCCCATCATGTCTCTCTCCCATCCTGTCTCTCTCCTCTCCTGTCTCGCTCCTCTCCTGTCTCTCTCCTCTCCTGTCTCTCTCCTCTCCTGTCTCGCTCCTCTCCTGTCTCTCTCCTCTCCTCTCTCTCTCCCATCCTGTCTCTCTCCTCCCCTGTCTCTCTCCCATCCTGTCTCTCTCCCATCCTGTCTCTCTCCCCTCCTGTCTCTCTCCTCTCCTGTCTCTCTCCTCTCCTGTCTCTCTCCCATCCTGTCTCTCTCCCATCCTGTCTCTCTCCCCTCCTGTCTCTCTCCTCTCCTGTCTCTCTCCTCTCCTGTCTCTCTCCCATCCTGTCTCTCTCCCTGCATGTCTCTCTCCTCTCCTGTCTCTCTCCTCTCCTGTCTCTCTCCTCTCCTGTCTCTCTCCCATCCTGTCTCTCTCCTCTCCTGTCTCTCTCCCCTCCTGTCTCTCTCCTCTCCTGTCTCTCTCCTCTCCTGTCTCTCTCCTCTCCTGTCTCTCTCCTCTCCTGTCTCTCTCCTCTCCTGTCTCTCTCCTCTCCTGTCTCTCTCCTCTCCTGTCCCTCTCCCATCCTGTCTCTCTCCTCTCCTGTCTCTCTCCTCTCCTGTCTCTCTCCTCTCCTGTCTCTCTCCTCTCCTGTCTCTCTCCTCTCCTGTCTCTCTCCTCTCCTGTCTCTCTCCTCTCCTGTCTCTCTCCCATCCTGTCTCTCTCTCCTCTCTCTCTCCTCTCCTGTCTCTCTCATCTCCTGTCTCTCTCCCATCCTGTCTCTCTCCTCTCCTGTCTCTCTCCTCTCCTGTATCTCTCCTGTCTCTCTCCTCACCTGTCTCTCTCCCATCCTGTCTCTCTCATGTCTCTCTCCTCTCCTGTCTCTCTCCTCTCCTGTCTCTCTCCTCTCCTGTCTCTCTCCTCTCATGTCTCTCTCCTCTCCTGTCTCTCTCCTCACCTGTCTCTCTCCCATCCTGTCTCTCGCATGTCTCTCTCCTCTCATGTCTCTCTCCTCTCCTGTCTCTCTCCTCTCCTGTCTCTCTCATATCCTGTCTCTCTCCTCTCCTGTCTCTCTCCTCTCCTGTCTCTCTCCTCTCCTGTCTCTCTCCTCTCCTGTCTCTCTCCTCTCATGTCTCTCTCCTCTCCTGTCTCTCTCCTCTCCTGTCTCTCTCCTCTCATGTATCTCGCCTCGCATGTCGCTCTCCTGTCTCTCTCCTCTCCTGTCTCTCTCCTCTCCTGTCTCTCTCCCCTCCTGTCTCTCTCCTCTCCTGTCTCTCTCCCGTCCTGTCTCTCTCCTCTCCTGTCTCTCTCCCATCATGTCTCTCTCCCATCCTGTCTCTCTCCTCTCCTGTCTCTCTCCTCTCCTGTCTCTCTCCTCTCCTGTCTCTCTCCAACCCTGTCTCTCTCCTCTCCTGTCTCTCTCCCATCCTGTCTCTCTCCCATCCTGTCTCTCTCCTCTCCTGTCTCTCTCCCTCCTGTCTCTCTCCTCTCCTGTCTCTCTCCTCTCCTTTCTCTCTCCCCCCTGTATCTCTCCTCTCCTGTCTCTCTCCTCTCCTGTCTCTCTCATATCCTGTCTCTCTCCTCTCCTGTCTCTCTCCTCTCCTGTCTCTCTCCTCTCCTGTCTCTCTCCTCTCCTGTCTCTCTCCTCTCCTGTCTCTCTCCTCTCATGTCTCTCTCCTCTCCTGTCTCTCTCCTCTCCTGTCTCTCTCCTCTCCTGTCTCTCTCCTCTCATGTCTCTCGCCTCGCATGTCGCTCTCCTGTCTCTCTCCTCTCCTGTCTCTCTCCTCTCCTGTCTCTCTCCCCTCCTGTCTCTCTCCTCTCCTGTCTCTCTCCCGTCCTGTCTCTCTCCTCTCCTGTCTCTCTCCCATCCTGTCTCTCTCCTCTCCTGTCTCTCTCCTCTCCTGTCTCTCTCCTCTCCTGTCTCTCTCCAACCCTGTCTCTCTCCTCTCCTGTCTCTCTCCCATCCTGTCTCTCTCCCATCCTGTCTCTCTCCTCTCCTGTCTCTCTCCCTCCTGTCTCTCTCCTCTCCTGTCTCTCTCCTCTCCTTTCTCTCTCCCCCCTGTCTCTATCCAATCCTGTCTCTCTCCTCTCCTTTCTCTCTCCCCCTGTCTCTCTCCCATCCTGTCTCTCTCCAATCCTGTCTCTCTCCTCTCCTGTCTCTCTCCTCTCCTGTCTCTCTCCTCTCCTGTCTCTCTCCCATCCTGTCCCTCTCCCTCCTGTCTCTCTCCCATCCTGTCTCTCTCCTCTCCTGTCTCTCTCCTCTCCTGTCTCTCTCCCATCATGTCTCTCTCCTCTCCTGTCTCTCTCCTCTCCTGTCTCTCTCCCATCCTGTCTCTCTCCCATCCTGTCTCTCTCCTCTCCTGTCTCTCTCCCATCCTGTCTCTCTCATCTCCTGTCTCTCTCCCATCCTGTCTCTTTCCTCTCCTGTCTCTCTCCCATCCTGTCTCTCTCCTCTCCTGTCTCTCTCCTCTCCTGTCTCTCTTCTCTCCTGTCTCTCTCCCATCCTGTCTCTCTCCTCTCCTGTCTCTCTCCAACCCTGTCTCTCTCCTCTATATATATACTGTATATGGAGAAATTCACATTTTTATTATTATTATTTTCCCCGTCCTGCCCACTTCCACGGATTAAATTCCCGCCCCGTCCTGATCAGGATGGATAGTGGAATTGACTCCCCGGGGGATTCCTGACAAAATGGCAGTCTAGGGGGAGGGGGGGGGGGCTTTGATGTGACAGCAGCACGTCAGATTAGAACAACAGGATCAGCTCAAACAGGGGATGTGGGGGGCGGGAGGAAGAACCTGCCCCCCGCCCGGCAACACTCCTCAATCATGTGAGACACTCCTCAATCATGTGAGACACTCCTCAATCATGTGAGACACTCCTCAATCATGTGAGACACCTCCTCAATCATGTGAGACACTCCTCAATCATGTGAGACACTCCTCAATCATGTGAGACACCTCCTCAATCATGTGAGACACTCCTCAATCATGTGAGACACCTCCTCAATCATGTGAGACACTCCTCAATCATGTGAGACACCTCCTCAATCATGTGAGACACTCCTCAATCATGTGAGACACCTCCTCAATCATGTGAGACACTCCTCAATCATGTGAGACACCTCCTCAATCATGTGAGACACCTCCTCAATCATGTGAGACACTCCTCAATCATGTGAGACACTCCTCAATCATGTGAGACACTCCTCAATCATGTGAGACACCTCCTCAATCATGTGAGACACCTCCTCAATCATGTGAGACACCTCCTCAATCATGTGAGACACTCCTCAATCATGTGAGACACCTCCTCAATCATGTGAGACACTCCTCAATCATGTGAGACACTCCTCAATCATGTGAGGAGACACACGCCCATGCACACACACACACACACACACACACACACACACACACATACACACACACACACACGCCCATGCATGCACGCACACACACACACACACACACACACACACACACACACACACACACACACACACACACACAATACTGAGGGCATGGACATACCAGGAGAGAGACACGAGAGAAGAGAGACAGGAGAGGAGAGAGACAGGAGAGGGAGGAGAGAGACAGGAGAGATAGGAGAGGAGAGAGACAGGAGAGGAGAGAGACAAGAGAGAGACAGGAGAGACATGAGTGGAGAGAGACAGGAGAGGAGAGAGACAGGAGAGGAGAGAGACATGATGGGAGAGAGACAGGAGAGAAGGAAGACAGGAGAGGAGAGATACAGGAGAGGAGAGAGACATGATGGGAGAGAGACAGGAGAGGAGATAGACAGGAGATAAGAGAGACAGGAGAGGGAGGAGAGAGACAGGAGATAGACAGGAGAGGAGAGAGACAAGAGAGAGACAGGAGAGACATGAGAGGAGAGATACAGGAGAGGAGAGAGACATGATGGGAGAGAGACAGGAGAGGAGATAGACAGGAGATAAGAGAGACAGGAGAGGGAGGAGAGAGACAGGAGATATACAGGAGAGGAGAGAGACAAGAGAGATACAGGAGAGACATGAGAGGAGAGAGACAGGAGAGGAGAGAGACAGGAGAGGAGAGAGACAGGATGGGAGAGAGACAGGAGAGGAGATAGACAGGAGAGAAGAGAGACAGGAGAGGGAGGAGAGAGACAGGAGAGAGACAGGAGAGGAGAGAGACAGGAGAGGAGAGAGACAGGAGAGGAGAGAGACAGGATGGGAGAGAGACAGGAGAGAAGAGAGACAGGAGAGGGAGGAGAGAGACAGGAGATAGACAGGAGAGGAGAGAGACAAGAGAGAGACAGGAGAGACATGAGAGGAGAGATACAGGAGAGGAGAGAGACATGATGGGAGAGAGACAGGAGAGGAGATAGACAGGAGATAAGAGAGACAGGAGAGGGAGGAGAGAGACAGGAGATATACAGGAGAGGAGAGAGACAAGAGAGATACAGGAGAGACATGAGAGGAGAGAGACAGGAGAGGAGAGAGACAGGAGAGGAGAGAGACAGGATGGGAGAGAGACAGGAGAGGAGATAGACAGGAGAGAAGAGATACAGGAGAGGGAGGAGAGAGACAGGAGAGAGACAGGAGAGGAGAGAGACAGGAGAGGAGAGAGACAGGAGAGGAGAGAGACAGGATGGGAGAGAGACAGGAGAGGAGATAGACAGGAGAGAAGAGAGACAGGAGAGGGAGGAGAGAGACAGGAGAGAGACAGGAGAGGAGAGAGACAGGAGAGACATGAGAGGAGAGAGACATGAGAGGAGAGAGACAGGAGAGGAGAGAGACAGGATCGGAGAGACACAGGATCTCTCCTACCCTCCTACAGCCACTAATACACCTGTCACAGTACGGGGAGGCTTATGGAATTGTCAATCAGCAGTCAAGAAAGCTGACTTCATTACTGCCTACGCCCATAGTCAAAATCTGCAGCTCCTGGCTCTAACTGAGACCTGGATAACCCCCAATAACTCATCAACACCTGCAGCATTATCTACAAACTATAACTTCACTCACACACCTCAACCCTCCAGACGGGGTGGAGGCACTGGCCTCATGACATCTTCTTCATGGGCTACAAACTTAACACCACTCCCAGAACTGTCACTCTCCTCCCTCGAATATCATGCAGTATCTGACTCTAATCCTTTCAATCTCACCATTGTTACACTCTATCGCCCTCCAGGTCCCCTCGATCACTTCACAGATGAGCTGGGCATGCTTCTAAGCTCCTTACCGGAAGATGGTACCCCTCTCCTTCTATTGGGCGACTTCAACCTGCCTGACTCATCTCAGTCGGTCCCAGTGGTCTCCCTCCTACAACAATTTGACCTGACTCCCACTGCCATGCCTCCCACCCACAAAGCAGGCAACTCCTTGGATCTCATATTTTCCCGTAACTCCAGCATCATTAACACCACGGTAACTCCCCTACCATTCCTTCATATCCTTCTCACTAACTCTCATGCTTAACCGAAAGGTCTTCACCCCAACTCAAACCGTCTCACTCAGACGCAACCTGCCCTCCCTATCCCCCTCCACCCTCTCCTCTGACATAATATCCGCTCTACCTTTGAGTGACACCTTGTCTGCCCTCCCCACAGAGATGGCAACCTCCACCCTCCTCTCAGCCCTTGCAACCTCCTTCGACAAGCTCTGTCCCCTCGTTGAGAAACCTGCCCGCCGTTCCCCACCCAGTCCATGGCTGATGCAGTGAGAGAACAAAGACAGGTCCTGAGAGCAGCTGAGAGGAAGTATAGAAAGTCACGCCTCACTGCTGACATCGACACATATCACAACCTCTTGTTAACATTCTCCAAAACCATTACTAATGCCAAAGCTTCTTTCTTTCACCATAGGATCGAGGCCTCTGCCAAGAATCTTCGCAAACTGCATGCTACCATGTCCTCCCTCCTCACTCCCCCCCCACCCCCTCCTCCCTCACCTTTTTCTGCCGAAGACTTTGCGATCTTCTTTGAGGAAAAAGTGGAGAACATCCGCAGCTCCTTCTCCCAACCCCCACCCATTCCAAACACTGAATCCAGAACCTCATCCTCTCTGTCATCTTTCTCTCCCATTACAGAAGCCGAGACCCTGACACTGGTAACGTTGAACCGTCCGACTACATGCCAGCTGGACCAGCTACCCTCCCCACCCCTCCAGACCATAGCACTGGACATCCTCCCATTCCTAACTGCAACCATTCACTCCTCACTCAACTCGGGGGTGGTCCCCACCTCCCTAAAACAAGCAAGAGTCACGCCCCTCATAAAAAAAAAAACCTGAACCCCACCGTGATAGGCAACTATCGTCCTGTCTCTCTTCTCTCCTTCCTTTCTAAAACACTTGAACGTGCTGTGTCCAACCAAATGACTGCTTATCTCTTACAGAATGACCTCCTAGACCCTAATCAGTCTGGCTTCCGGACTGGCCACTCCACAGAAACGGCCCTCATTGTGGTCACAGAGGCACTTCACTTAGCACTCAGCTAATTCCTGATTCTCCTAGATCTATCTGCAGCCTTCGACACAGTCAACCATCCTCACGGCCCTCGCAGGAATGGGAGTGGCTGGCTCTGCGCTGACATGGCTGACATCATACCTCAATGACCGCTCCTACCAAGTGTCATGGAGAGGGACTCCCCCAGGGCTCGGTCCTAGGACCCCTTCTCTTCTCCCTCTACACTAGATCACTGGGTAACATTATCACGTTTCATGGCTTCTCATATCATTGTTATGCCGATGATACTCAACTCTTCCTCTCCTTCCCTCCCTCAGATATCCACGTCTCTGAGCGGATCTCGGCTTGGATGACGACCAACCACCTCAAACTGAACCTAAGCAAAACAGAATTGCTCCACCTGCCGGCCAAATCCTCCCCCCTGACCGACCTCTCCATCACAGTCGAGAATGCAGCTTCGACCGCGTCCCCGACCGCCAAGAACCTTGGTGTTGTCCTCAACGACCAGTTGAACTTCTCTGCTCACATCGCAGCAACAACCAGAACCTGCAGATTCCTCCTGAGCAACGTCAGAAGGATCCGCCCCTTCCTGACAAAAGAAGCCACCCAACTCCTCGTCCAATCAACAGTCATCTCCCGCCTCGACTACTGCAACGCACTGCTAGCTGGCCTCCCGGCCACTGCCACCAAGCCTCTTCAACTCATTCAAAACGCAGCGGCCCGCCTGATCTCAAACCTACCGAAGTCGGCCCATGTCACCCCACTTCTTAGGGACCTGCACTGGCTCCCCATTGCTGCACGTATCCGCTTCAAGGCCCTCGACCTAGCATACCGTGCGGCAAAGGGAACCGCTCCCGCCTACCTCCGGTCAATGGTCTCCAACTACACACCCTCAAGACCCCTACGCTCTGCATCTTCTGGCTGCCTCAGACCTACTCCTATCCAAGCTCCGGGAGGGTCATCACAGAGAAGCCGCCTATTCTCAGTCCTTGCCCCACAATGGTGGAATGAACTACCCACCCCAGTTAGGACAGCTGAATCCCGTCCAATCTTTCGCCGTCGACTAAAGACACACTTCTTCAACCATTATCTGAAATAATACAAAAAATTCAAATAAAAGAATCTAACCGTAACTAACCTTACTGTCATGCACTTGTCCTAATAAACTAACCTACACTGTAACACGCAACAGTAACAATGAATATTGTTACTCAGCTGATAGAGTTGTACCCTTCCTGATGACCTGTCGTACAGAACTTGTAAGTCGCTTTGGATAAAAGCGTCAGCTAAATGACCAAATGTATGTAAATGTAAATACCAACAGTGCCTTTGTTTGCAAAACAACATGGAGGAGGGAGAAATAATTGTAATATTTGAGAATCTTTTTTTCTTTTGTGATTCAGCATTGATTCAAAATAATTCAATAATAGATTTGTCTTAGTCCAGTGTTATTGCACACACACACACACACACACACACACACACACACACACACACACACACACACACACACACACACACACACACACACACACACACACACACACACACACACACACACACACACACGCACATGCACATATGTATATAATCAAACAACAAGTGACTGTAATCAAATAAAATGTGATTGTAATCAAACAACAAGTGATTGTAATCAAACAGCATGTGATTGTAATCAAACAGCAGGTGATTGTAATCAAACAGCAGGTGATTGTAATCAAACAGCATGTGATTGTAATCAAACAGCAGGTGATTGTAATCAAACAGCAGGTGATTGTAATCAAACAGCAGGTGAGTGTAATCAAACAACAGGTGATTGTAATCAAACAACAGATGATTATAATCAAACAACAGGTGATTATCATTAAGTGACAACCGTGGCAAATGAGCAGTGGCTCCGCAGAGAATGGTAAAAGAAACCTCACGAGACCACGATGAAGTCCCTGGAGAGCCGGCGGTTCTGAGAAACACGTCTTCAAGAACGAACCAGTCTGTTGTAAAGAAACTCAGTGTTAAGAGCGATGCACTGCTCTGTTATATTTTTATTAGGGCTGTCAGTTTATCACGTTAATTAGATTAATGAATTACAAAGCAAATTATCGCGTTATGAAAATTAACTCAAAATTAATTACAAAAAGAAATATATATATATACTTTTTTTAATTATCTCATTCATTCCATAAGAACGTAGAATACACATTTACAGACTTTTTTCATATGGTTCATTTGCATGTTCTTGGTATCTGATTCTAGGGACATCTATGGATTTCAGGGAATGTTCCCAGTGTCAGAAATACTGTGTCTGTTACTAGGCTTGAGTAAATTGTAATGAACCAAATGAGAATATCAATAAAACAATTTGTATCTTTGACTGTGAATAAAACATGCTCAAATTGACCAGATTAATAACTTTATTCAAATTAAGGATTTAGTTTGAGGATATTTATTAAAAAAAAAGAAAAGAAAAAATACGTTTTTTTAATATATATATATATATATATATATATATATATATATATATATATATATATATATATATATATATTAGAGCTGGGCCGTTAACGGCGTTAACGTGCGGCGTAAACGCTATACTAGTATCGCGCGATAATATAATTAACGCATTAATCTAAAAAAAAAAAGAAAAAAAAAATGCATTTTTTTTTCTACCTTTATTTACCCAGGGTAGGTTCGCTGAGCACAGATGTTCTTTTCCATTCACACCTGGGAGCTGCCCAGTACAACCACAGTTGACACCATTGGCCACTGAGCAACTCCACTGGAGCAGTTGATTCAAGCCATGTCACATAGTTCAAGTTTGAAATGATTCTTTCTGTTTTGCTCCTGAGAGTGTGCTAGATACTGTACTGTACTGGTAATATTATGTATTTGTGTTAACTTCTGAATAAAACAACTTATTAAACACAAGTACATCTTATTGAACATTATTTTGATATTTCATTACCAATTATCATAGCAAAACAGCTTTTTCAAACAGTCTGTAATGCATTTTGGAATCGGGAGATGGGCTCATGGTGTAATGGGCCACCTGGCCTGAGAAACGTAAGGAGGAAAGAAAAAGTAAGGACTTACTTCTGGTCATTATTTGGGTAGAACACACATATTTTGAATGCCTTCGGCAGTTTTTTTTTATTTTTTTTTTAGCCATTTTAATCTAGATTAATCTAGATTAAATCCAGGATTGCAGATAGATTAATCTAGATTAAAAAAATTAATCTATGCCCACCTCTAATATATATATATATATATATATATATTGTTTTATTATTATTATTAAAAACTAAGGTTCGAACGTCCCTTCGAAAAACCCTGACGAAGTTCGAAGCCCAAAAACAGGCTTCAGGGACAGCCCTACAAGCCAGTCTGTTAGGGGGAGTTCCTCTGAACGAGCCAGTCTGTTAGGGGGGAGTTCCTCTGAACGAGCCAGTCTGTTAGGGGGGAGTTCCTCTGGCCTCACGACACACGTCTGACCCGAAGATGACATGTGATCAATCACTCCTAAGTATCGCAGGGGACCCCTGAGCCCAACGCAGAGGGGATCAATATATCTATCGGGAGTGTAGCCTTACAGTAATTAATTGCGACGGCGACCGACCGTGCGCATGTGCAGCGTTCTCAGGACTATATAAGGCTCCGTTCTGATTACGTTCACAGTGTGAGCAGCACAGGTCACAGGGCTCTCCGTTCCTCCGACCAAGGGGTGCTCGTCATCCCCCGGACCAAACTTAAGACCAAAGGGGACCGGGCTTTTTCAGTCGTAGCACCTAAACATGTGAAATCAGGTCTGCTGATAGTGTGGAGTCCTTTAAACAGGGGGGTCTTAAAACCTTTCTATATAGTCAGGCCTTGATCATGTAAAGTCTTTTTTTACAAGCTTTTAACTCACTGGCTGCCAGCTATTCCTGTGGTAGCTACTGCCACCGCTGTAAACGATGGGAGTTAGTCACCTTGTTTGTAGAGCTAAATCTATATTCTATATTATAGCCATGGATACAATACTATAGTCATTTGACATTGAGTTTCTTCCGGTCAAGATGCAAAAAAGAGATCATTTTTCCATCAACACGTTCCTGTGTTATACCGTGGTGAATATAAGTATGGTTTTAGAGCGGTCTAGGGTAATTCATGAAATGCTTAGTTATGGCAGTATACGTCGATTCCATTGTAGACTTTGCCGTTTCTTGCCTGAACCCGCTATTGTTCCGAAATCATCATCAATGTTCCATCATGAATGAATTTCTCTGTATCTGATTATTTCTTTTTCTCTTTTCCATGCATCTGAGGTTCGTGACGCATTTTTTTTATTTTTTATTTTATTGGTAGCTATAGCATTATTATTATCATTGTTATTATTATTACCATTATTATTGTTATTATTATTCATGGTCATATTATCATTATTATTATTATTGTTATCATAGTTATGGTAATGATTATTATTATATTATTATTATATGGTATGAAGCTGTAAGGTGCACTTGAGCAGACCATTATGTTAAAATAAATATGAAGTTTGGAAGGAAACATACGTTTTCTTCATCCTGCTCCTTTTCAGCCATGGGTGTATCATGTAAAAAAAAATATATATATGTTGGTGATATTGTGCAAAGATGAACTGTACCCCCATGTACGAAACAAAATAAAATGAATGAATGAAAATGCATGAAAGGGGGGGGGGGGTCGTTTCTGATTATTTTATTGTCAGTAACGGCATTCGCATTGAACATTAAAAACGGTTATCAGCCCAATCGGTGTGAAAGCATTGCAGGATCAAGCAAAAATGTATGTCAAATCGCCCGTACCTGTGGCCGGGAGTAATCCGAAAAGAATATTCCAATTGTTTGGTCGCCATCTGCTATATCCAATGTCCATTTGCTCGACGGCATAATTCACCACAACATATGGATCGGAGATATTTGACGGGCTTCGATGGAACCGGGACAACCGTTTGTCTCGCCCAACAAGGGAAAATGAAACCCGAGACCTGGGGCCGTCCCACAGAGAAAGATACATGGGTAGAAAGGGTGCTCGATACCGCCGTCTAGCATGATGCGGCTGGTATTGCACTTTTACATTGGCATGAGGATTCCCCATGTTAACCCCGAGTCAGTGGGCCTGTAATGAATAGAAATATTGAATAAAAGAAATAACGATCAAATAACATATACGTGGTTGGCTTTCAACGGTTGTCGGACAAACACGTTTATAAGCGTTGTCGGCATCCAATGAGTTAATTGATATTATATGTGATGTAACGTGCATAGTTATGTTACTTTGATTAACTTTTTACTGCCTGTAAAGCACTTTCTGATTTTAATCTAGAAAAGCGCTATACAAATAAAATGTAGGCTACTTTACCTTACCTCACCTTACATGGAATCTGATCTTTTCAATTCTGATTTGGGCCACTTATTATGTGGTCCTAAATCAGATACAGGTCTGATATTTTGCAGCGTGACCTCACTCTGAACGGTCATGTGACTTTCATGTGACTTTTAAGTCACTCTAGATTAATATTTGTCACAATGTTTTATCTGAAGGACGGGAGATATTACTGCCACGGAAGGAGTGGAAACAATTAAGTAGCTGATTAGTACTGATAGAACACACCTGTGCATCATTAGTTCACCCACATCTCACATGCACACACCCCAGACACACACACTACAAATACATTAGGATTCCAATGTGTTCCAATCGAGAACAAGGCTATTGCGGAGAACAGCCGAGTCACTGTGACATCGAGACCAAGGCTATTGAGCGGAACAGCTGAGTCACTGTGACATCGAGACCAAGGCTATTGAGGAGAACAGCTGAGTCACTGTGACATCGAGACCAAGGCTATTGATCAGAACAGCTGATCCACTGTGACATCGAGACCAATGCTATTGAGCAGAACAGCCGAGTCACTGTGACATCGAGACCAAGGCTATTGAGCAGAACAGCTGAGTCACTGTGACATCGAGACCAAGGCTATTGAGCAGAACAGCCGAGTCACTGTGACATCGAGACCAAGGCTATTGAGCAGAACAGCTGAGTCACTGTGACATCGAGACCAAGGCTATTGAGCAGAACAGCTGAGTCACTGTGACATCGAGACCAAGGCTATTGATCAGAACAACTGAGTCACTGTGACATCGAGACCAAGGCTATTGATCAGAACAGCTGAGTCACTGTGACATCGAGACCAAGGCTATTGAGCGGAACAGCTGAGTCACTGTGACATCGAGACCAAGGCTATTGAGCGGAACAGCCGAGTCACTGTGACATCGAGACCAAGGCTATTGAGCAGAACAGCTGAGTCACTGTGACATCGAGACCAAGGCTATTGATCAGAACAGCTGAGTCACTGTGACATCGAGACCAAGGCTATTGAGCGGAACAGCCGAGTCACTGTGACATCGAGACCAAGGCTATTGATCAGAACAGCTGAGTCACTGTGACATCGAGACCAAGGCTATTGATCAGAACAGCTGAGTCACTGTGACATCGAGACCAAGGCTATTGAGCAGAAGTGCCGAGTTACTGTGACATCGAGACCAAGGCTATTGAGCAGAACAGCCGAGTCACTGTGACATCGAGACCAAGGCTATTGAGCAGAAGAGCCGAGTTACTGTGACATCGAGACCAAGGCTATTGAGCAGAAGAGCCGAGTTACTGTGACATCGAGACCAAGGCTATTGAGTAGAACAGCTGAGTCACTGTGACATCGAGACCAAGGCTATTGAGCAGAACAGCTGAGTCACTGTGACATCGAGACCAAGGCTATTGAGCGGAACAGTTGATTCCACTGTGACATCGGCCCCGGGGGCCTGTAGATCCGTCACTTTTCTCTTTCCAGTCACGCTTTTGACAGTGCGGTGGGCTCCTCTCTTGTTTCTCAAGTGTGTGCGTGTGTGTGTGTGTGTGTGTGTGTGTGTGTGTGTGTGTGTGTGTGTGTGTGTGTGTGTGTGTGTGTGTGTGTGTGTGTGTGTGTGTGTGTGTGTGTGTGTGTGTGTGTGTGTGTGTGTGTGTGTGTGAATGTGTATGTGTGTGTGTGTGTGTGTGTGTGTGTGTGTGTGTGTGTGTGTGTGTGTGTGTGTGTGTGTTTAGTCCCTTGTTTGAGCCGAATTTGACATGTACATGGGTACCTTAGTCGTATAGTGTATCTTGTAGAGCAGGCCCATTGCAAGTTGCTGTACTCTGTCGTCTACTCTAAGCCATCCTAGGTGGATACATCTTGATATTTGTTCTAGTCTAGTGTGTTCATTAGATGGGTGAAATCCTCTTTCAGTGCCTCTGTGCCTGTTTTCTTAGGCAGTTAGCCTCTGGTATGCGTGCCATTAGCGTTAGCCACGTTTTTTTTATTTTTATTTTTTTGTATTCAACCAAGAGGTTGGCAGTCGACTACGGCTCCTCTCGACCGATTAGTCGACTATTCGACTAATAGGGGTTAGCCCTAGCGTGTGTGCGTGTGTGTACGTGCATGTGCGTTCCGGAGCGCAGATCAAAGCCGCAGCAGGGGGCGCGGAGGAAAGAGAAGAAGGGCGCGCGCTGAGCAGACGGAGGGTGGGATGAACGGACGGATGGAGAGACGCAGGCCGCTTCTCATTACCGCATCGCCACAGAGCCGGCGTCAGGCGCCCCGACGCCGCATACGGGAAATGCCAGATACGGTTGGATTCTGCCCCCCCCCCCCCCCCCCCCCCCCCCCTCCACTCCTGGCGCTTCAGGGGATCCGCGGGGGTTAAGTCACCGTGAAGAGGGGGATGAACACGGCGCGTGGTTGGTTAATTAACGAGACGTGACAGCGGACAGTGATGTCAGTGTAGCTGCACGTTGGTTTTATGAGATGGGCTATATCTGTCTGCCGTTATGTAACCGTTATAGAAATATATAACAATCACTGAGAGCATGAGAACAACAACGTGCCTCTGTTGGCAGAGGGAGAGATACTTAATGATCGTAATAATCTAGAGTCCTCCTTTCTTTGGGATTCTGCATTGATGCGCAAGTTTCAACAATGAATTGAATTGGTAAATGAGTGTTTTGGGCTTTGAAATGCATTGTTTTTTTAGACTTTCCTGGCTAAACGTAGAAACACACACACACCCATTCACACACACACAAATGCATGCAAGCCACACACACACACACACACACACACACACACACACACACACACACACACACACACACACACACATACGCGCATGTGCGCACACCTCACGCTCCATGGTAAATGGCTGCTTTTTATATATAGCGCTTTTATCCAATACGCTTTACAATTTGTTCCTCACATTTTACCCATTCACTCACACATTCACACACCGACGGTGGAGGCGACCATGCAAGGTGCCAACCTGCTCATCGAGAGCAGTTAGGGGTTAAGTGTCTTGCTCAAGGACACACTGCCCGGGAGGAGTGGGAATCGAACCGGGAAACGGGAATACAGAAAAAAGCATTTCATGGAAAAGTATTCTGTATTTTACTATGACAACTAATAAACCAACTTGAACTTGAAGTTGAACCTCCGGATTGCCAGGCGACTGCTCTACCTCTGTCGCTCCACACTGGAATTGAATAATTGAACAGTGTTAAAAGCTCTTTGTTTGTACTGCTATCATCACAACAGCTGTACAGCATCATAGCTACAATATCACTAATCACCGCTGCTAGCATCACAACAGCTGTACACCATCACAGCTACAATATCACTAATCACCCTGCTATCATCACAACAGCTGTTCAGCATCACAGCTACAATATCACTAATCACCCCTGCTATGTTTGTTTATTTAGGATCCCCCATTAGCTTTTGCACTTGACAAAAGCTATTCTTCCTGGGGTCCGACATTTAAAACAATACAACAATATTCAAGACATTACATCATTATCAACATCAATTACATCAGTATCAACATCATTAACAATATCATCCTCATGTTAAGGATGACATTGTACAAGATACTTATTAGTATAAAGTATTAAAATTAAATAAATAGTGCTTCCTCTGAGCAGCACTCACTGCCATCAACATAAATACAATTAACAAACAGTCAATTGGTTTTCACCGCTATGCCATAAGGGTTCAGTGCATGCACGTTAGTAGATGGTATTTACATTTTTTCTTGAAAGTAGTTTTGGATTCTATTTCAGCGAAGTAGCTTGGCAATGAGTTCCATTCCATGATAGCTCTGTAAGTCACATAATATTTTCGTAGATTTGTCCTGGGTTTAGGTGCCAGTAGATGGCCTGCACATAGCTTGTCTGGTCATATGGTCATGTTGTTCTCTTATGTAAACTATTTGATGATAAAGATACTGTGGTTTTTTGACAACTTGAACATTTCTGAGAAAAGTAATAAGACGAGATTGCAGACATTTCTCAACCGGAAGCCATGATACATGTCTGTGCATAACTCCAATATTAATGTGCTTTGAACAGTGGAGAGCTAGTCCTCTGGCAGCCTTGTTTTTTTTTATTTAAATTTTTATTTATTTTTTCCCTCCTTTTTCCTCCGATTTGTCTCCCATCCCAATGTTAGTCGTTATGCCAATTCCCAATCCCTTCCTGGTCGCTGCGCACTTACCCCCCACAGTCGGTCTGGGAGAGTGGAGGCTATCACGTGCTTCCTCCGACACACGTCCAGCCAATCAACCGCTTCTTTTCACCTGGCAGCGCGGACTCTCACTGAGAGGGCGTAGCGTGTGGAAGGATCACACTACCCCCTTAGATCCTATCCGCGCTTAGCAGGCGCCCCGACCGAACTGTAGGAGTCGCTGTTTACAACGACCCGGACCCACCCCGCCAGCTTCTCCCACCCTCTGATACAGCCAATTGTATTAGTGTGAACGGCCAGCCAAGCTGGTGACAACCCCGGAGCTGTGCGCTGGATTCGAACAGGCGAATCCAGCGTCTCTGGGGTTGGTGACGAACGCAATCTCCGTTACGCCACCTGACCGCCCTTGGCAGCCTTGTTTTTAACTATTTGTAGTTTCTGTATATGTGTTTTTGCTGCTGATGACCATATGACCGGACAGTACTCAAGATGTGACAAAACCAGAGTTGTTAAATGTTAAATACTTTGTACATTTTCTTGTCACAGCTACTGTATGTTCCTTCTTATTTTTGTTTACGATACTGTCAATTTGCTTTGTCCACTTTAAACCAGAATCAAGAACTATGCCAATCACCCCTCATCACAGAAGCTGCACAGCATCACAGCTACAATATCACTAATCACTGGGACGGGTAGCGAATCCGGTACTTAGGGTACCGACCGAATCACGTCGGTACTACCGAGTACCCATTCACGTGCGATCCACCAGTGCCACATTTCGGTACTGTAAAAATGACGTCAACGTTTCGTTTACCGCGAAAGGAAACCTATGAAGTAGGGATGTCCGATATTATCAGCCTACCGATATTATCGGCCGATATCGGCATTAAAATGTGATATCGGAAAATATCGGTATCGGTTTTCAATTTTTTATTTTTTATTTTTTTTGTACATTTCTATAACCTTTATTTACCCAGGCAAGCAAGTAAGAACAAATTCTGATTTTATTTATTGTCAAAAGTATGCATAATGTTGTGTTAATTCCACAACAAGAGATATGTAATGTTAATTACCTGAAATTATTCCATTTTTTGGGGGGGGGTAACCCTGCATATATCGGTATCGGTTAATATCGGTTGATATCGGTATCGGAAATTAAGAGTTGGACAATATCGGTATATCGGTATCGGTAAAAAAGCCAATATCGAGCATCCCTACTATGAAGTGTGCCGCACGTTCACGTCAACGTGCGCAATACACACTTACCTGATTTGACTTGATTCAACAACAAAGCAGTCGGGGCAATGGCAAGCCGAAAAACGGTCGCAAGTGTGGTTACACTTTACAAAGCTAGATGCAGACAACGCTCGCTGCAACATTATATATAATATATATATATTAACAAATTATTCGAAAAAAATAATAATGATAATAAATAATTCGAAGATTTTTTACAACTGAGGTAGGTAGATACAATTTTTAGAGACTAAAAGTACCGAAAAAGGTACCGTTTGGTACCGGTATAGATTCACATGGTACCGGTATCGGTTCAAATGTGAACGGTAACCAACCCTACTAATC
>NC_140170.1:739308-844308 GCF_963971535.1 Notolepis coatsorum | reverse complement strand
AATCTAATATGAAGGTTAAGTTAAGTCCATGCTCCATACATGTAACATTGTCTGTCTGTCTTCCCAGGTCAATGTGTTTGGATTTGGGGCAGACAAAGATGGAAACTGGAGCCACTATTGGGAAAAACTGAAAGACAAAAAAACTGAAAACTGGAGAACATGATGGAACGTTTTAGTATAACCTTATTGTGGAACTGTCTGACAAACAAGAAGTATTATTTTTTTCTTTAGAGGATATTGAGCAATTATTATATAATATACCAGTGGTTCCCAACCTGGGGGTCCTGACCCCACAAGGGGTCGCCAAATTTTCCACAAGGAGTCGCGTATCCCTCCTCTTTCTTTCTCCTTTATTTACCCAGGTAGGTTCTCTGAGCACGGATGCTCTTTTTCAGCTACGCCCTGCTTCACATTCACACAGTTCCATTCACACCTGGGAGCTGCCCAGTACAACCACAGTCTGACACCGTTGGCCAGTGAGCAACTCCACTGGAGCAGTTGGGGGTTAAGTGCCTTGCTCAAGGGCACTTCAGTAGTTGGTGTTAAGGTTAAGGTTGGTGCTCTTGATTTTAAAGTACAAATTTATATTAAAGAAACATGTCTCAGTATTTAATAATTTCTCTGAGGAATACAACACAATGTAAGGGTTATTTTAAAGGTTTGTATCTTTATTTTTCTATTTAGGAAAGATAATCTAAATCTATCTAAATAATATTATTTTTTTATCTTGTGAGGGGCACTTGTCGACATGAACACCAGCATCATTCACAGAGCTATGCTAGCAGAGCAAGCTGGCTAAACACTAAGGGCTAGATCCACAAAGAATGGATTGCACGGAGCAAGTTGCACCCTTACTTACAATTCATTATGAATTGAAAATGGGGGACCCTGATGTAAACAAGACGAAAGTCTTTCTCTGATCTGCATCCCCTTAACAATTGTGTGTATTGAGCCGTACTGTATTGTACCCATTCTGCAATCTGTTAATAACATTTTCATTCAATCAATCACGTGCAGTCTTCCTGGGGTCCAACAACATACATATACACAAGATAACATACACCTAGCATATATCACAAAGACAATTAATCATAGAAGTAAAACATGTATCATAGAAACTTCAGCGCATCATTAACAAGGCCTCCAAAATCATAGGATGTGACCTTCCCTCCCTGGACTCCATCTTCACCTCCCGCACAACCACCCACGCCAGAAAAATTGCTAAGGACCCCTCAGTTTATGTATGGTAGAGCTATTACACTCTGTACCGATCAAGAATACCACCAACCTGGTTGTGTGGCAACCTGGTTGTGTGGCTGTCCCTCCGATTCTGACCCTGGAAGGGACATGCCTTGACAAAGTAACATCTTACAAATATCTGGGCATATGGATTGATGACAAGATGGCCTTTGATGTTCATATTGGGAACCTACTGAGAAAACTTAGACCTAAACTGGGCTTTTTCTTCCGTCTAAAGAAATGTTTCCCGTCTGAAGCCAGGAAGAGAATTGTGCAGAGTTCCTTTCTGTCTGTATTAGACTATGGCGATGTGATCTATATGCATGCTCCTTCCTCCCTGCTTAAAAAGCTGGATTCTGCGTACCATACTGCCATACGTTTTGTAACGGGTGCAGGCTTTCGCACCCACCACTGTACTCTGTATCAGTCCTTAGGATGGTCCTCTCTGTACCAAAGAAGACAATCACACATGTTGATTTTTATCCTTAAGTCATTGCTAGGTAAGCTGCCCTTATATATTTCCAGACTTCTGTCCTTTTATACTTGCTTTCTAAATACCAGACAAGCAGCAAATGGGATGCTTTTAAATGTTCCTTTGATGCAGTCAGAGCTTGGTAAAGCTGCATTCTCCCACTATGCTCCCTTTTTATGGAATACGCTGCAAGTAAAACTTTGTCTAGAGGCTTGAGCACTACAGATTTGACAAATAATTTTATGAAAAGGAGACATCGAGAGGCTTCGTCTCTGACTTTTATCGTCACTTACTTACGTCCTCATATGATGTCCTTCCCCTAGACTCGGTTTGGAGGAAGGATATCCCAAACTTGGAAGTAGATTTCGATTGGGATGAAGTCTGGGCAAACGTTCAGCTATCATCACACAACCCAGATCACCAACAGATTAATCTTAATTTTGTTCATAGGACTTACCTGACTCCTATACGTTTGCACCTAATGGGGCTCAGACAAGACCCTCGATGCTCCTTGTGTTCAAACGGTGCTCTTGGTACATTTATGCATATGTATTTGGAATGCCCTCCTGTTAATATATTCTGGGAAAAAGTAACCACTCAATTATCAGAATTTTTATCTCTGACCATACCTATACTACCTTCTGTATTGTTGTTGAATGATGTTTCTCAGTTATCAACCTCTGTACATGTAAAGAGACTAATTTTGTCCGGTCTTACGGCTGCCAAAAAGTTGATAGCGTCACGCTGGATTCAACCGGATAAAATGTGCCGGAAGGTATGGGTTCTTACCTATCTCGATGTGATTTATCTAGAGATATCTACTGCACGAATTTTAGGTGTTAATGAAGCCAGCATAGCAATCTGGTTAGCTGTGGTGGAGAAGATAAAGGGAAGCATATGAACTTGTAATTTCTGATGTTAAATGGAATAGTGGATGTATAGTCCAAGAGGGGGTCCTGAGGGGGGGGGGGGTGGAGGGGGAGGGAAGGGGAAGAAAAGAGTGAGGAAGAGCGAGCAAGAGCACATGTATTGTATTGTATTGTATTTATAATTTTTATGTCTTTTAATCTACATTTATTTTGATTTAATTACTGGACTGTCATTATTGTTATTATTATTTCTGTCATTGTCCTGTGATTTAGCATCGATTTTTACTGTTACTGTATTGTTTGTCTAGTTTTATGTTAAAAAAGGGAAAATAAAAAACATTTGTTCAAAAAAAAAAGTTCAACAACGTGTGCTTTTATTTTGATATTCCTTAATTCCACGTTAAAATTACGCGATGTGGGGTCCCCAAAAGAATTCCTAAATAAAATGGGGTCACAGTATGAACAAGTTTGAGAACCCCTGGTCTACTCTAAGCCATCGTAGGTAGTCAAAGTGGGCAGGGGTGAGGTGGGTTCTAGGAGTAAGGTATAACACTGTAACGCACAATCATGTTATATACATCTTTGACAATTAAATACATTCTAACACCAGATACTCTTGATACATAAAAAGTAGTGCACTGGACAGAGAAGCAGCTTGTTAGAGCAGCTCCTCCTCTCTCCGCACCTTTACCTTTTTTTTATCTTATTTATGTTCGCTTATACTCTTTCTTTTTCGCTACTTTAATTTTGTAACAGTACATTGTTTGCTAAGGCTAAAAACGTCCGTGAAGTTAGACAGCTAAGAGTTAGTTTAAGGTAGGTCTAGTCGGAAACAATGGAACAACACAACGACGACAACGCCAACAACAACAACAACAACAACAACAACAACAACAACAACAACAACAACAATAGAGCCAGCAACACTACGAGAGAGATATATGAACACACAGAATACAGGGCCAACACAGTAAATAACTGTTTAAGTCATTTACAATATGGAATTATAGATTGATAGATATGGTAGCAAGAATAAAATGGTAGAACAGTGAAATGCTTGGTTCTGTATGAGCCCCCTCAGAACGGGGGTTAGGTTTTAGGGCTTTATGGGGTAGAACACATAGTAGCTTACTACAAAAACCTAGGGGTCCGCAAGGACGACTTCAAGCTGGAAATGGTGAGAAACAGATGAGGTACTCAAAAAACTAAGCGCCCTCCAACCTAACAAGGCCACTGGCCATGACAACATCCCCTCCAAATTCCTCAGAGACTCAGCAGCCGCCATCACCGCAGTCATCACACACATAATAAACCTCTCCATAAAACAGGGACACGTCCCCAAGGACTTCAAAATTGCGAGGGTGACCCCTCTGCACAAAAAGGGCAGCAAATTAGACCCAGGCAACTACCGCCCTGTTTCTATTCTCACCTACATCTCGAAAGTCATGGAAAAAATTGTCTACGAACAGGTTGAAAAGTACCTAGCGGAAAAAAATCTAATCTACGAATTCCAATCTGGCTTCAGAACATCCCACTCCACTGACACATGCCTTCTCTATTTGAACCACCACATCAAACAAGAGGTGGACGTGGGCAAATACTGCGGCATGGTCATGCTGGACCTACAAAAGGCCTTCGACACTGTCAATCACTCCATTCTGATTGACAAGCTAAAAGCAATTGGTTTTGATAGTCTATCAGTGAGCTGGATGCAATCCTACCTTGAGGGGAGGGAACAGATGGTGGAGGTAAACGGTACCCTATCCCCCCCCCTCACAGTGAGCTGTGGTGTTCCACAAGGAAGCATACTAGGACCGCTACTGTTCCTAATTTATGCAAATTACATGTCGTCAGCTTGTGACCGCAACTTGTTCCTGTTTGCGGACGACTCAGCCCTGCTGGTCTCTGACAAGAACAAGTTACAGGTTGAAAAAACCCTCAGCTCGGAACTAGGCAGAATCTGCATATGGCTCGCTGATAACAAACTGTGAGGTTTGGTCCGCTCCCCGCCACACGCTCCGTTCCTTTAAGGTACTATGTTGATTGATGCATTCGCCGCCACGCGCTCCGTTCCTTTAAGGTGCCGTGTTGATTGGTGCATTCCCCGCCACACGCTTTTGGAGCAAGTATCAATCTCATCCTGCAGCTGTCACAGTTTGTAATTAGCGCCCCTGAAGGCTTTATATACACAGACCTCCTTGCTATCAATGTTGGGTCGTTCTGGAATACAACTGCATATACCTGCCTTTCCCCGTCGCTGTTCCTGTCTTCTTTCTCTCCAGGACCTTTTTGTGGAGAACCGCTGTGGAGAACCTGGTTCCCCGTTTGAAGCTGCGCCTCGTTATCTGCCCGCTTTACGCGTTGCGCTCTGGTGAGTTTTTGGAAACAGTCCTTTTGGATTATCAGTTTTTTGTGTTTGGTGAACACTGAAGAAATACCGTTTTTGTTTTGTACTGGACTCAGCTAATTTGTGTGTTAGGATAACACTGAAGAATTCCGTTTTGTTTTGCACTGGACTCAGCTAATTTGTGTGTTAGAATAACACTGAAGAATACCGTGTTGTTTTTCACTGGACTCAGCTAACTTGTGTGTGGTACACCGAAGATCAAGTCACTTGGGATTAATACTGGACTCAGTCACCTCTCTGCCTCTGTGTGTTCGTTGGGCTGTTTTCTGATTTCTCTCTCTCTCCGTTTTCCACCGTGAGTGAGAGCTAGGAGTATCTGCAGAGCCGCTGCAACGTCACATGCCAATTCCTCACCACTATCTACTGGGAGTATCTGCAGAGCCGCTACATCGTCACATGCCAGATCCCCGTTTGTTTGATTACTGTACCTCATCCATCTTGTGACTCTGTAAATAAATATGCCCTAGCTTTTGGCTAACTCTGAACTCCCTGTCTGTGCCGTTGCGTTTGAGGTCGGTTACAAACCATAACATTACGACCCAACCATGACGACCTCAGCCGACACAGAAAGGGTCAGAACAGCGTTGGCGGTCCAGATTGAGTTAACCAACGACCACAGCCTACAGCTAGGTGCGGCTGCGGTTGCTGTACAGGAGCTCCGAGACCAGGTCCTGCCTATTCAGGAGTCCCTTGGCTCTCTGGCTAGCCAGCAGTCTAATATTATCCACCAATTACAAGCGCTGAGTGAAACCGTTAACACCTTGCTTGTAACCCCACTTACTTCAGGAGCCTCGGCCAGAGCATCACCCGCAGCCCTGGCAGGCCCTGCGCCTCCCGATCCCGCACCTCGGGAGCCCCGTCTCTCCGAACCACGGTTATTCGATGGTAACTTCGAGGATTGTGCCACATTCATCATGCAATGTGAGTTGGTTTTTCGTCATCAACCCAGCCGATTCACTTCAAGGGGAGCCCGAGTGGCTTACATGACTAACTTGCTCTCAGGCCGGGCAGCCCAGTGGGTCACTGCCTCCTGGGCAATGGGGACTGATTTCTGTTTTTCCTACCCAGACTTCGTGGCTGAGCTCCGCAGGGTTTTCCACCACCCAGCCCGTGGCCAGGACCCTGGAGCCCGGTTGGGCACCTGCCGGCAGGGCAGTGGCGGGGTCACCGACTACGTGCTGGAGTTCAGACTGGCGGCAACGGAGAGCAGTTGGAACGATCAAGCGCTTCGTCTCACCTTCATGAGGGGGCTCAACGACGCTGTCAGGGACCAGCTCGCGACCCGTGAGGAACCTGAGTCCCTCGAGGACCTATTCAGCCTTGCCATTCGCATCGACGGACGCCTCCAGGAGAGAAGACGTGAGACAACCCGACAAAGACCTCCAGAGGTTCTCCAGACCCCCCGTACTCGTGACGGTACTGCGGTCCGCCCTGCTCCCAACACGACTGGTGGCCCCTTCCCCTCCCGTTCGGTGCCCGGGGAGGAACCCATGCAGCTGGGACGTTCACATCTTAGCCAAGCTGAACGGGAGGCGAGGTTCAGGTCCGGCCTTTGCCTCTACTGCGGTCGGGATGGACACCGTATCGCCAACTGCCCCACTCGGCCAAAAGACCAGGCTCGCTGGGACCCCGGGAGATCCTGGTGAGCCGTTTTTCTCGTTCCCAGAGCCGTGCACCACCTAGCCGTCTGATGAGCGTCACCCTGGCCTGGGCGGACCAACGGGCCACGGTGGAGGCACTCATTGACTCGGGGGCTGACGAGTGTTTCCTAGACTTCGAGTTTGCTACCCGGGCCAACATTCCACTTGAGGACCTCGTGAGGCCATTGGAGGTATTCGCATTGGACCAACACCGCCTGGCTGACATCACTCAACGCACCTGTCCTGTCCTGCTCACCATTGCTGGTAACCACGTTGAGAGACTCCAGTTTTTTATCACCAGATCCCCTCTTGTCCCAGTAGTCCTGGGCCGGCCCTGGCTCGCGCTGCACGAGCCCCACATCGCCTGGTCCTCCGGTACCATCAGGGGGTGGAGCTCCTCCTGTCATGCCCAGTGTCTTCAGGCGGCATCCTGTCCCTCGCCCCGGAGATCCGTTTGTGAGCCGCCTCCGGACCTCTCGACCATACCCCCCGAGTACCACGACCTCAAGGAGGTTTTCAGTAAGTCCAGGGCTCAGGCCCTTCCACCTCACCGGCCTTACGACTGTGCCATCGACCTCCGCTCAGGGGCTCCCCTTCCCGGCAGCCGCCTCTACAGTCTGACCGTCCCTGAGAAGGCAGCGATGGATCAATATATGTCTGAGTCCTTGGAAGCAGGACTCATTCGGCCTTCCTCCTCTCCTGTGGCGGCCGGTTTCTTCTTTGTTGGGAAGAAGGACGGAGACCTTCGACCCTGCATCGACTATCGCCAGCTCAACGAGATCACCATTAAGAACAAGTACCCTCTTCCTCTCATGAACTCCACCTTCGAGCCTCTCACCCAGGCTACCGTCTTTACCAAGCTGGACCTCCGGAGTGCCTACCATCTAGTCCGTATCCGAGAGGGCGATGAGTGGAAGACCGCCTTCAAGACTCCCAGGGGCCACTACGAGTACCTGGTAATGCCGTTCGGCCTCACCAACGCTCCGGCGGTATTCCAGGCGCTCATGAACGACGTCCTTCGTGACATGCTGGAGGAGTTTGTGGTAGTATACCTAGACGACATCCTCATTTTCTCCAAGACCCTCGAGGAACACATCCAGCATGTCCGCCGTGTGCTGGAGCGCCTCCTCCACAATCGGCTCTTCGTCAAGGCAGAGAAGTGCCGATTCCACTCCGACTCCGTCGATTACCTGGGCTTCATCGTGGAGAGAGGCTTGACCCGAGCTGACCCTCGCAAGATCCGGGCCGTGGAGGAGTGGCTGGAACCCACCTCTCGGAAGGAGTTACAGAGCTTCCTCGGGTTCGCCAACTTCTACCGAAGATTCATCCGGAACTACAGTCAAGTGGCGGAACCGCTTACCAGGCTGACCTCTCCCGCCCTGCCGTTCGACTGGTCCCCAGCGGCGTGTGCTGTGTTCCGCTCCCTCAAGAAGAGGTTCACTTCCACCCCGATCTTGCTCCATTCAGACCCCAAGAGACAGTTCATCGTAGAGGTGGACGCCTCGGATACTGGACTAGGAGCTATCTTATCCCAGCGGTCGGCAACTGACCAGAAGGTACATCCGTGCGCCTTCTACTCGCGTCGTTTCCTCCCTGCCGAGAGGAACTATGACATCGGCAATCGGGAGCTGCTGGCGGTTGTGGCTGCCTTGGAGGAGTGGCGTCATTGGCTAGAGGGGGCCGAGGAGCCATTTACCATTTGGACGGACCACAAGAACCTGACGTACATCCGTGCTTCCAAGCGCCTCAATGGCCGGCAGGCAAGATGGGCCAGCTTCCTCAGTCGGTTCGACTTCTCGCTGACGTTTCGCCCTGGTTCCCGCAACACGAAGGCCGACTCCCTGTCCCGGTTACACTCCAAGGGGGCTCCAACCACTGAGGACCCGACTCCCATCCTCCCAGAGGCCAGGGTGGTAGGAGTAGTCACCTTGGGCATCGAGGGGGTGGTAAGGCGTGCCCTACGCTTCCATCGCGCTCCAGGCAATGTACCAGTTCATCGTCTCTTCGTCCCCGACTCGGCCCGGTCCCGGGTCCTCCAGTGGGGCCATACCAGCCGGTTCGCCTGCCACCCGGGCGTTCATCGCACGTTCTCCTTCCTGGCTCGTCGATTCTGGTGGCCCACCATGAGGAACGACGTCAAGGCGTTCGTACTGGCCTGCGCAGTCTGTGCCCGCAGCAAGGCCTCCCACCAGGCACCCTCCGGGCTATTGCAGCCGCTTCCCATTCCGAGCCGTCCTTGGTCACATGTGGCGCTGGACTTCGTCACGGGCCTTCCTTCTTCCCAGGGGAACACGTGCCTACTGACCGTGGTGGATCGGTTCAGCAAGGGGGTTCACCTCGTGGCCCTTCCCAAGCTTCCCTCGGCGGCCGAGACGGCGGACCTCCTGACACGCCACGTGTTTCGCCTCCATGGTTTTCCCCAGGACGTCGTCTCGGACCGGGGGCCCCAGTTCACTTCCCAGGTATGGCGGGCTTTTTGCAAGGGATTGGGGGCAACGGTCAGTCTTTCCTCTGGTTATCATCCCCAGACTAACGGACAAACGGAGAGGATGAACCAGAGTGTGGAGTCTGCTCTTCGGTGTGTGGCTGCCGAGAAACCCGCTTCTTGGAGCCGTTTCCTTCCCTGGGTCGAGTACTCCATCAACTCCATGGTCAGTTCCGCCACCGGCCTCTCACCCTTTGAGGTATCCCTGGGCTACCAACCCCCTCTTTTCCCTGCACAGGAGTCGGAGGTGGCAGTTTCCTCCGTACAGGACCACCTCGACCGGTGCCGTCGGGTCTGGGAGATCACCAGGACTGCGCTGCTCCGGTCATCGGAGCGCGCCAGTCGTGGGGCTGACCGGCGCCGGGTTCCTGCGCCGACGTACCACCCTGGGCAGAGGGTGTGGCTTTCCGCAAGGGACCTTCCACTTCGGTCCTCGGCCAAGAAGCTTAACCCCCGGTTCGTCGGTCCTTTTGAGGTTCTGAAGGTACTCAGTCCGGCGGCGGTGAGTCTTAAGCTTCCTGCGTCCATGCACATTCACCCCGTTTTCCATGTGTCCCGGGTTAAGCCTGTCTCTCTCAGTCCCCTGATGCCTCCTGCTCCGGAACCACCTCCTCCCGAGATGGTGGACGGTCACCCCCAGTGGCAGGTCCGCCGGTTGATGGGCGTTCGATGGCGGGGTCGGGGGTTCCAGTACCTGGTGGACTGGGAGGGGTACGGTCCGGAAGAACGGAGCTGGGTCTCCCGCCAGCTCATCGTGGATCCCGGCCTGATCACCGACTTCCATCGTGCCCATCCGGGCGAGCCGAGTCGGGCTGGTCGCCGGGTGGCTCCCGTGGAGGGGGGGGTACTGTGAGGTTTGGTCCGCTCCCCGCCACACGCTCCGTTCCTTTAAGGTATTATGTTGATTGATGCATTCCCCGCCACGCGCTCCGTTCCTTTAAGGTGCCGTGTTGATTGGTGCATTCCCCGCCACACGCTTTTGGAGCAAGTATTGTAATTAGCGCCCCTGAAGGCTTTATATACACAGACCTCCTTGCTATCGATGTTGGGTCGTTCTGGAATACAACTGCATATACCTGCCTTTCCCCGTCGCTGTTCCTGTCTTCTTTCTCTCCAGGACCTTTTTGTGGAGAACCGCTGTGGAGAACCTGGTTCCCCGTTTGAAGCTGCGCCTCGTTATCTGCCCGCTTTACGCGTTGCGCTCTGGTGAGTTTTTGGAAACAGTCATTTTGGATTATCAGTTTTTTGTGTGTTTGGTGAACACTGAAGAAATACCGTTTTTGTTTTGTACTGGACTCAGCTAATTTGTGTGTTAGGATAACACTGAAGAATTCTGTTTTGTTTTGCACTGGACTCAGCTAATTTGTGTGTTAGAATAACACTGAAGAATACCGTGTTGTTTTTCACTGGACTCAGCTAACTTGTGTGTGGTACACCGAAGATCAAGTCACTTGGGATTAATACTGGACTCAGTCACCTCTCTGCCTCTGTGTGTTCGTTGGGCTGTTTTCTGATTTCTCTCTCTCTCCGTTTTCCACCGTGAGTGAGAGCTGGGAGTATCTGCAGAGCCGCTGCAACGTCACATGCCAATTCCTCACCACTATCTACTGGGAGTATCTGCAGAGCCGCTACATCATCACATGCCAGATCCCCGTTTGTTTGATTACTGTACCTCATCCATCTTGTGACTCTGTAACTAAATAAGCCCTAGCTTTTGGCTAACTCTGAACTCCCTGTCTGTGCCGTTGCGTTTGAGGTCGGTTACAAACCATAACACAAACTATCATTACACATGGGCAAAACAGAGTCCATTCTCTTCGGTTCAAATAACAAACTCAGCAAGACCGACGGCTTCTCAGTTACAGTGGGTGACAATATTGTCACAAGGAAAGATGAAATTACCACCTGGGTTCCATCCTAGAGGATAATCTCTCCTGTGACAAAATGGCATCCAATGTAATAAAAAAAGTCAACCAACAAACTCGATTCTTGTACCGGATCTCCTCTCTGGTAAACAAGAATACCCTGAAGACTCTGGCAGGAGCACTCATTCAAGGGTACTACGACTATGCTTGCACCTCATGGTACCAAAGCACCTCAAAGGCGCTAAAAACAAAATTACAAACATCTCAAAACAAACTGGTCAGACTACTGCTTGACCTTACTCCTACAACCCACCTCACCCCTGCCCACTTTGACAACCTAGGATGGCTTAGAGTAGACGACAGAGTACAGCAACTTGCAATGGGCCTAGTCTACAAGATACGGCAAGCGATACCGGAGTTTTAAGGCGAGCACAGAAAGACTCAGAAGAAGCTTCTATCCCCAGGCCATCAGGCTGCTAAACGAACAATAAACACTATGCAACAACCATCAAATGCACACAGCACACACACCCACACGCACACACTCACTCAAACAAACAACACACTGCAGCACCCACTCTCCACACTTTAGATCACACAAACACACTTTACACTTTATATTTATTGATAAAGGATTTGCACTACAACTCGTACACCTACTGTGAATTGTACCTAAATTGCACCTCGTCCCATTTCTGCCTTGCACTATATAGTATTGTATATTAGTACACTGCACAGTATTGTATATTGTATGGTAACTACGTCTATTCTGCATCGAACATTGTACATATGTCTAAACTGAACACTGTGACCTCATTTTTTTACTTCTAATTTTACTATGTTCTTTTATTTCATACTTATCTTGTCTTGCACAGTCTCTGGAGCGTAACAGTAAGAAGCATTTTGTATAAAAGTATTCTGTACTTCTGTATGACAAATATTAAAGAAACTTGAACTTGAACTAAAGAAACTTGAAACTTGAACTACACGACCAAGGTACCCATGTACATGTCAAAATCCTTCCCAAAGGTTAGTGAATACCACGATCACAACACCAGAGGGAGCTCCACAAATCATGTTAAACCCAGATTCGGCTCAAACAAGGGACTAAACACGTTTCGCAATTATGCCACATCAATGTGGAACGCCCTACCCAAAGCTGTAAAGGAATGTAAATCACTACCCACTTTCAAAACCACTCTCAAGGAACACCTACGGGAGACTACAATTCGAAACTGGCCCCTGTAAATGTCCTAACCCAACCCCCTCCAATGTACAGTAACTTACCTAGTATGGTTGTCAATATTCCAATTTACAGTTTTGCTTGTTTGTACAGTGTTTCCCCCCCCCCCCCCAACCCCCTCCAATGTACAGTAAATTACCTAGTATGGTTGTCAATATTCCAATGTACAGTTCTGCTTGTACAGCTGTACAGTGTTTCCCCCCCCAACCCCTCCTACCCAACCCCCCCCACCCAACCCCACCCAAACTCCTCCAATGTACAGTTTTTTTCGTCAAATGTATATACTCCCTTTTCTGGACTCTTTTTGTATTTTGTATCACAAACAGTACTGTATTTGCAAATCTGGTATGTCATAAATGTATAGATGTAGCAGTACTGTCTATCTGTATGTCATGTATGTCGTATATGTCCTGATTAATTGAAAATGGGGGACCCTGATGTAAACAAGACGAAAGTCTTTCTCTGGTCTGCATCCCCTTAACAATTGTGTGTATTGAGCTGTACTCAGGGAGCGAAATTAACTTTTTGACTCACCGGCCAGTGGCGGGTAGATGGGAAGAGTCTACCCGCCAAGCATATTTCTTACCTGCCAACATTTTTTTGATTAAAAAAAAATATATATATATTTTATATAAATTTTTTTTTTAATAAAATATATATTATATAATCATGCTAAATGCTTGCTATCTGCAAACAGCTCCACTGTCTGTGTGTATACTTGAGTAGCCTCCAGCTCCAGCAAGGATTCTCCGGCCCTGCAGCTAGACCCTATATTCAGCTAGACCCTACATTCAGCATGCAAGGATTCTCCGGCGATGCAGCTGGACCCTATTTATAACGTTACGGACCTTTTGTCAAATCACATTCAACATGCCCTCATCTAGAATACGCATTCAATCAATGTTATAAGACATTGATATCAGGAGCTATCTGTAGCTACTGCTAGCCCGGTAGATAACGTTAAGACAATTTAGTTTACTGGGACAGATCGATCTACCGTGAGCTAGCTAACGCGAGCTAACGAGGGAACGGAGGTATTTATGCACTCGAGTCGACTATTGCTGGAGCATTTGTTGATATCAGCAGCTATCAGTAGCTAGCCAGCTAGATACCGTTAGACAATGCCTCGTCATGTATTAAACTAAAAGTGAATAGTTGACTGGGTCATAGTTTAAACAGTAACGGTAGCTCGTGGAGGTCCGCTCTTCTAGAGCAGACTGCCTGTGTTGACATGAGCACTGCGAGCAGAAGCCCTTAGCCAATAGTATCCCGCTGCAGGGCTGGGCGGATATGACTCGTTGCCACGGTTACACGCCACACGGCGTGCAGCCCTCTAAGTGTCAAGCGCCAAAGGTAAAAACTGAGCGCCCCTGGCGGGCGGCGGGCTTTAGTTTCGGTCCCTGGCTGTACTGTATTGTACCCATTCTGCAATCTGTTAATAAAGTTTTCAATCAATCAATCAATAGTGTTGCCATTGTGTTGTCATTGAGCATCCTGATGCTCTCAGACTGAAGGTGTCAAGAGGGGGGGGGGGGTTATACATTGCTTTCTGGGTAAATTATTCATTAAGGAATGGCTGAGAAATGGCTTTGGTATTTTGGAAACCCTGTTGCTCAGGAATGAGTGGTGTGGTTTGTGGTATCAGTATGAAGTAGTAGAAAAGACTCACGCACATCCAAAGTATAGTCACGGGTGCTTGACTCAAATAGATATGTAAAGTTGTGGAAAAAAAGTCAGCACACCGTCTGCAGTGTTCCCAAGTTTAATATAATTTAACACAACGTTTCGACCTGTGGCCTTTTTCAAGTGTTACCAACATGTGAAAAGGGGTGGGGTATATATACATATTAGAGGTCAAGGTTGAACCAGGTCAAGGTTCAAATCAATTAGCCTATAGGCTACAAATTTACAAAACATACTGCAGCTCAAGTGCCAGAACATACGGTACATAGTTACAATAACAGTCGTACAGTAGTTAGTAATTAGATGTAACACACCTACCACCAACCACCACCAACGACTTATATATATAGCACATACTCTGTTTACGACTCTGTATACATGTTCAACTCGTTTGTACGCTCCTGGCGGCCCTCCACAACACAGGAATGAGGTGTGGGACCATTGGTCATGTGCATAAGTGTAACTTTGGTTTGTCCCTTTTTGAAAAGGCAGTAAATAATTACACTAGTAGCTACTCCTCCACTGCAGCTGCCTCATCGCCTGTCCTCCACCCAGAAGGGCATCATCACCAGGTAGGAAAACATTTTCATATTCTCAGAATGGAATATTCAACTAAAACACAATAAACGTTCATCCAAAAATAGACAACGAATTGAGCCAATGTCATAGAAATTATACACAATTAACAGGGATGTGGCTTCTCAAGTCAAAGGCACCTGAATGCATATGTAAGGCTATTCGCTATCTTATCTTATCTTATCTTATCTTATCTTATCTTATCTTATCTTGTCTTGTCTTATCTTATATCAAGTAGGCTACATTTATCACACGTGTTTTCAATACTTCTAAATGGACATGCAAGCTATACAGTTTGGCAATAGCCTAAAACGCAGAGGAGACTGCTATTGCCTTGCTCTGGAACTTTTCAATAAAAAATTACGGTCAAACTAGAAATAACTTTTTTTTATCTTGTTTTAAATATATATATATTATATATATATAATATATATATATTATATAATATATATATTATATATAAATATATATATATATATATATATATATATATATATATATATATATATATATATATATTTAAAACAAGATAAAAAAAAGTTATTTCTAGTTTGACCATATATACGTATATATTAACCTAATGTGCGTCATATACCTTTAATTTTTATATATGTCTTTTTTGCAATCCGGGGACGGGGTTACAGAAAGTAAGTGAGTGAAGTTATTAATAGTGCTGCTACACCTGGATGGTGATGGTAGGAGTAGCATATTAGCTGGACCTTTATTATAGTCATTCAAGATTCAAGAGATGTATTTGTCACATTCATACACGAGACATGTAGTGAAATGAAGGTGGCCATGCCTGCCTTGATTGTGCAAAAAATACCAATAATAATAGAATAAAATAGAATAGATAATAAAATAGACATGATAAAAAGTACTAAGATAAAATACAATACAATGCTAAGCTTATACACTATACACTTATACACTTCCTATATACACTACTATACAATATACTATACAATATACAGTTATACTATATAACTAGGAGGTGTGTGATCCTACACACAACAAGGTTAGAATGACGCAGGCTGCAGAGCTCACAAAACACACTATAAATGTGTGCACACCGTCTGCAGTGTTCCCAAGTTTAATATAATTTAACACAATGTTTCGGCCTGTGGCCTTTTTCAAGTGTCAGCAACATGTGAAAAGGGGTGGGGTATATACATATTAGAGGTCAAGGTTGAACCAGGTCAAGGTTTAAATCAATTAGCCTATAGGCTACAAATTTACAAAACATACTGCAGCTCAAGTGCCAGAACATACGGTACAGTTACAATAACAGTAGTATGGTAGTTAGTAGTTAGATGTAACACACCTACCACCAACCACCACCAATGACTTTGATACCATCATAGACTTCCACAAGTTCTTCAGAACATTGAGACTGAAAGAGTTCTTCCACTCTGGAGGAGCCACCAGCCCAGTGACTCATGTCCCTGTGCGCAGCGCCACCCCCTCTGAGGCCAACACAAAAGTGAGTAAAACTATTACGCCATTCAAGAAGAAATCTACGTTTTTTGTTTTTGTTTTTATTGATCTTTTTCCCCCTCCATTTTCCTCCGATTTTCTCCCATCCCAATGTTAGTCGTTATGCCAATTCCCAATCCCCTTCCTGGTTGCTGCGCACTTACCCCCCACAGTCGGTCTGGGAGAGTGGAGGCTACCACGTGCTTCCTCCGACACACGTCCAGCCAATCAACCGCTTCTTTTCACCTGGCAGCGCGGACTCTCACTGAGAGGGCGTAGCGTGTGGAAGGATCACACCATCCCACTCAGGTCCCATCCGCGATTAGCAGGCGCCCCGACCGAACTGTAGGAGTCGCTGTTTACAACGACCCGGACCCACCCCGCCAGCTTCTCCCACTCTCTAATACTGCCAATTGTATTAGTGTGAACGGCCAGCCAAGCTGGTGACAACCCCGGAGCTGTGAGCTGGACTCGAACAGGCGAATCCAGCCGTTCCGGGGTTTGGTGACGAACGCAATCTCCGTTACCCCACCTGACCGCCCAAGAAATCTACTCTTATTCCCCCAAGAAATCGCAATGCATCCCTCGACACATATTGTCGTTTAGTAGAAAATGATGTACAGGCTATCTTAAAAAACAAACAGGAATATAAAGTGTACAACAACATGACTGTAAAGTGGAAAGAGAGGCTATCACTACCTTAGGCAAGGACAAGACAGTGATTGTTCGACCAGCGGACAAAGGTGGCGCTATTGTACTTCAGAACACTGTGGACTATGAAAATGAAATTCTGAGACAATTAAATGATCAGTCGTTTTACAGTAAGTTACTGTCTGACCCTACCACTCAATTTAAGCAGTCTGTCCATGATAAATTGTTGTTTTGGCTAGAGAAAGGGGAAATCACAAAGAACGAATTTGAATTCATGAAGAACGAGTGACACCGGTCATCTACACACTTCCCAAAATCCACAAATCCCAAACAACCCCCCTTCCTGGGAGACCCATTGTTAGTGGTATCGGATCTCTGACCACCAACATCTCCACTTTTGTGAACCACTGTCTCAAGCCATGGGTGACCTCCCTTCCCTCCTATACACGGGATTCCATTGATCTCATTAACAAACTAAAGGCCACTGTACTACCAGACAATGCTACGTTTGTCACTTTAGATGTAGTCTGTACACCAACATCCCACATGATGGTGGGATTGAAGCGGCACGTACCTTTCTGAGCCTCAGACCCGAGACTGATAAACCCAGTACTACCTGCATATGTGACCTAATGGAAACTGTACTGACCAACAATTACTTTAAGTTCAAATCAGATCACTATCTTCAAACCAAGGGTACGGCCATGGGGAGTACTATGGCCCCCAACTATGCTAATCTGTACATGGGTCAGTTTGAGAATCAATATATATTGGACCCTGTTGCTAAAAAAAAATGTCCAGACATATTGATATATCAGCGCTACATTGATGATATTTTCATTATTTGGACAGGGAGTGAAGAGTCACTGGAGGCATTTCATAAATATGTCAACGCAGCTAACTCCAATTTGAGCTTCACTCTGGAGGCCAGCTCCAGCAGCATCAGTTTCTTGGATGTTTTGGTCATCAAGGAGGGGAACACTATACATACTGATTTATTTCGCAAGCCTACTGACAGAAACACTTTACTACGGGGTGACAGTTGCCATCCCACCCACCTCATTAAGAGCCTCCCAGTCAGCCAGTTTCACAGAGCCAGGAGAATCTGCAGCCTTGATAGTTTATATCAGAGACAGTCCACAGACCTGAGCAGGAGATTCCAGGAGAGAGGGTATCCTACTGTGGTGTCTCCATTAGGCCTGTAGGCGGAGCTCTAACATAGAGTATGAGTTACACCGGGCTGGATGTGCTCCGGTGTGACACACAAGGTAGAGGGTATGACGGAGCAAGGTAGCTCTTGGTATGGATGTGAATAAAGACAGACGCTGGTACTAAAGTGTCCATTACTCGTTCTTACTACGACATAACACCTACAGAATGGATAGACAAAGCTGCTAACCACTTTGATGTGGCCACACAGGACGAATGCCTGCAACCTATAGCATTAGACCCACTAAGGACCAGTCCCTGCTGTGCTGCACTACATATTCTCCTGTAGGTTTTGAATTCACGAGGATCCTACATAAACACTGGCACATCATCAACTCTGATCCCAAACTCCAATCTGTCTTCAAGGAACCTCCCACCGTAGTTTACAAACGCCCCCCCCAACCTGAGAAACCAACTAGTGAGATCCTACAGCCCACCCACTGCTCACAGACCCACGTTCCTAGATTACACCCCGGAGGGGAACTACAAGTGTGGCAACTGTGCACAATGTGGATATACTATTAAGAGCAAGATGGGCGGCTATGTGGCATAGTGGGCAAGGCGCTCGCCACGAATGACGGAGACGCTGGGCTTGCCTGTTCGAGCCCAGCGCTCCACATTGCTTTCAGTTTATCTGGTCGTTCATACTAATACACATTGGCCGTATTAGGGGGTGGGAAACCGATGGGTGGGGATCGGGCGTTGTGGACAGCGACTCCTACAGGTCGGTTGGTGCGCCTGCGCAGTAGAATCAGGAAGTGTCGGGGGCAGCGTGAGCCTCCCACGCGTTACTCCTCGCCACTGAGAGATCGAGCTGCGCAGGTGAAAAGATGCGACTGCTGTTACCTCAAGTACCGGAGGGGACTTGTGCTATGTATGACTTAGTCCACATTGCAGCCGTCTTGTGGGAGGCAAGAAACAGCGTTCGTGACACGGGAGGGTTGAATTGGATGATACGAAATTGGGATGGGAGAAAAATATAGAAAAATGGGAGAAAAAGTGGATAAAAAAAAAAGAGCAAGACCTACACACATCCACTTAATGGTAAAACCCTCAGAGTTCGTGGCTTCATCACCTGCAGCTCCACTCATGTCATCTACCTAATAAAATGCCCTTGTGGCCTGAGCTATGTAGGCAAAACCAACCGGCAACTCAAAACACGCCCCAGATAGCAAAAGGTGTTAATTCAATGTTGATTTATGGTCAAAATGCTTGATTTTTGGTTAAGGTCGACGATTGATGGTGAATCACCCATTAACCGATGAAGCAATTGACTAATGTTGAAAACATGTCATTGAATCAATATTGTTTTGTGGTTGCATTTTAATGATTGAAATGCCAATATCTAATAAATGTTGAATCAACGTATGCTGCTCAACGTATGCTGTCGTCATTGTCTCATCACCCAGACTGCACTGCACTTGTGCCCCGCCTCCCAGAATGCACCTGTGCGGCAGCTTCCTGGCAGCTAGCTACCTCATGTCTCTCTGCATAGTTAAGACTGGTGAGTACTGCATGGCAATAATGTCGATTATGTTGTATGTTGTATGTATGCTTTCGATTGCAAACGCCAGTGGAGTAGTGCCGTGTTCGTTTTTACATGGTAGAGAATATTATATTAACCGTTATGCATGCCTGCTAGCTGAAGCTAATTTAGCTAGTAGCGTTAGCAGTTAGCTATAATGTTTCTTGATTTTGGTGTTTAGTGATATCCACCTGTTGCATATAAGAATATAAGAGGCCAGGTATCAACGTTAGCTCCCGGAACGATAGCCAGTTAGTTAGCACCAGCCAGGTATCAACGTTAGCTCCCGGAACGATAGCCAGTTAGCCAGCACCAGCCAGGTATCAACGTTAGCTCCCGGCTAACTGGCTATCGTTCCGGGAGCTAACGTTGATACCTGGCTGGTGCTAACTAACTGGCTATCGTTCCGGGAGCTAACGTTGATACCTGGCTGGTGCTGGCTAACTGGCTATCATTCCGGGAGCTAACGTTGATACCTGGCTGGTGCTGGCTAACTGGCTATCGTTCTGAGAGCTAACGTTGATACCTGGCTGGTGCTAACTAACTGGAGCCTGCGCCGGTCTGTCTGTCGAAGACCGAGGGAACCGCATCAGGCTTCAGCTGATTAGTGGTCTTCTGGACAAACCTTCCACCCCCAACAACATAATCCGAGGCAATGAAGTGTTCGCTGGAGATCTTCATTCCCTGTCCAACAGGCTGATCGCGCCGCCTGAGTGCAGCTAACAGTAGCTACTGTCTGTAACTGTGATGCATTTTCTGTTGCAGTCCAATGTTCACCAAAACACACACCCACACACTTATAATTTGTTCCTCAACGTTATATAGACAGGTCATGTTTTGTAAACTAACGTTATGTTTAGAATGGAATGAATACATGGGTCGGGAAAGATAGTTAGCTCAAAGCTAATCCGGCCTGTTTAACCACTAGCTTCTGTTAGCTAATGCTGGCTGAGCAAGGAAACTAACAGTAAACGTTTTTACATGAAATACAGCCCAAAAACCCTGCTGACAAACGTTTGCTTATTAAATACATTCTATACTATAATAATACAAACGTTTCATTGCCTCTCTGTGACGACAAAGTTGTTTAAATAAGGGGAGAAAAGTAGCTAAAACCAATGTATTTGGATGGGACAGGAAGTGCCATTGGCAACCGGAAGTCAGCCGGAAATGGCTACTTTGAGATTGTGCAAGTGGAGAATTATACCTTTTTTTGTAGGCTAACGTCAGTAACGTTTCAAAATGTGGCTTATGCTGTATTCTTTAACAGGATACACTGGCACAATCAGTTAGCTTAGCATTGCTGCTACCATTATGCTTGCTTGCTAAAAAGTCATGGTAAACCAACAACATGGCAGGGTGCAGGCATACAGGCCGGGCCTGTCTCTCTCCCTCCCTCCCTCATGTGTTTGTGCTTAAAACAGTGAATGATGACCGCATGTTCTCAGAGCATTTTCAGAGCACTGTTAAACTGTTAAATGGTCATTTTAAAACTAATATAAGAAATTAATGTATAGTGGTATATTTATGAGGGGAAAGCATATTTGCAACAACTTTTAACATTTATACAGGTAGGTTATTGATAACTAATTCTGTTATGAGTGTCATATTACAGTGACATTCATACAGTATCCTTTGATTTCACATAATTTAATTATTATTTCACAATAAAATGCTGTAATCAAAATCCTCTGTAATATCACATCAGATTTTGTAATCTCACAATAACATAGCAATATTTCACATTTAATTATAATTTCACAATAATAGTAATCAAAATCGAAAGACCATTTGCATATTATTGGTATCTAGGGACATCTATGGACCTCAGGGAATGTATTCACATTGTCAGAAATATTGTGTCTATTGCTTATTTTTATAACGTGATTTTTTTCTGTGGCTTATCTAAATACTAATTTGATGCTATGACTATGTTTATATCGCTATATGCTTCATCTCCCCTTTAAGCTTAGGCACTCTTTCGAAGTTGGTTAAGGTTAGAGTTTATCTTAGAGCATGGCGATAGAACGCCAGGTAGTTTGCAGGCTGTTTGGCGTGCCACTGGTCCTGCTAATGTTGAATGAATGAATGAAAACTTTATTTAACAGATTGCAGAAGGGGTACAATACAGTATGGCTCAATACACACAATTGTTAAGGGGATGCAGACCAGAGAAAGACGTTTTTGTCTCGTTTACATCAGGGTCCCCCATTTTCAATTCATAGTGACATTTATGACATACACATGATGACATTTATGGCATAGTGAGGGACATACATGACATACAGATAGTATATAGTTAGACGTTTGGTTATATGCATGGTATTTTCTAATGAACAATATAACAATAATATAATAATGGACTCTCTTGATATTGATCAAAATGTAGAATTATGCAAGTGTTTCACCCTGCACATTGCAATGCAGCACATTAATCAGGACCCTCCCCCCTTTTTCCTTTCTTTTTCCAGAATCACGTACCAGTTTCAAGAAGCCGCACATTGCAGCAATTGAAGCAAAGACCTGTTCTAGCCAAGTAAATACCACAATTTATGTACCATTACATTGACTATATAGTTAGACGTTTGGTTATATGCATGGTATTTTCTAATGAACAATATAACAATAATATAATAATGGACTCTCTTGATATTGATCAAAATGTAGAATTATGCAAGCGTTTCACCCTGCACATTGCAATGCAGCACATTAATCAGGACCCTCCCCCCTTTTTTCTTTCTTTTTCCAGAATCACGTACCAGTTTCAAGAAGCCGCACGTTGCAGCAATTGAAGCAAAGACCTGTTCTAGCCAAGTAAATAGCACAATTTATGTACCATTACATTGACTATAATAGTTAGACGTTTGGTTATATGCATGGTATTTTCTAATGAACAATATAACAATAATATAATAATGGACTCTCTTGATATTGATCAAAATGTAGAATTATGCAAGCGTTTCACCCTGCACATTGCAATGCAGCACATTAATCAGGACCCTCCCCCCTTTTTTCTTTCTTTTTCCAGAATCACGTACCAGTTTCAAGAAGCCGCACGTTGCAGCAATTGAAGCAAAGACCTGTTCTAGCCAAGTAAATACCACAATTTATGTACCATTACATTGACTACAGCACCTCATCACTATGTCATCTTATTCTCGGGCTAAAAGACGTAGAGTCAACAAATTACTGAGAGAGACAGAGCAGGCTATCCTCACTGATTATAAGTTAATTGTTGCTGCTAATTCAAGGACAAACCATCACTCTTTAGAGAACTACAACACCCCATCTGGTGTTTCACAGCGTAGACAGATGGCCGGCGATGACGGGCAGCTTATGAAAGGCAAGTCTATTGGACATGGTGTAATTCCTCGTGTGATTTGCTGCTTATTTTTATTTCTCACTTAATGATTTTAACTCTTCTTCTGAAGACCTTACCATCCAGAAGAATAATTCAATGCTTGCTGAATTACTTGTCGTGGTGAAGGATCTATCGAGAGATGTGCAGTTCATCAAGACCGAGTTGGCTGAGGGCAATATATCTGGTGGGACCAGGGGACACGGGGTGGCCACCACAACCACTATGCTCCCCTTCCAGCTGCCAATCGCCAGTGAACAAGACTTCAATGAGGCAGAATCATTACTGATGGAGCAATCAGTCCGTCAAAAGATGGTAATTTATTGAACTGCATTCATTTATCAAATGTAGATCGTTTCAGTGTGGTCTTGTTCAGGGGAAAAATGTGTTTAGCACTTTCTAGTTCAAAACGTGTTAGAGCTTGTATATCTGCTATTTATGAAATGTTTTGAAATTGTTCAAATATACCATTTACATATGGACAGGAGGGTTATTGTGGTTAAACCTAATGACTGGCATGGGCTGGAATATCAGTGCATGCATAAAGTGTGTGTATAAACAAGTTGGTTGCTCTGTGTTCATAAAATAAACGTTATGCTGTTTCTAACGCAGGGCCTTCATTTTCTTCTCTCTGATTTAGATTTCTCGCCTGGCTTTGGTAGGAGGCACCAATTCAGAGAACCTGATCAGACTGATGTTGAAAACTGCTATGACCAACGCCCTGGTCAGTGGGTTCAACTGGGCTGGAAAGAAAGACAAGCGTTGTTCAGAAAGCAAGAAGCCATTCAAGCACACCACACTACAAGCCTGCATGTTTGGTGAGCTTCCTCCCCTGCAAACTACTTCATAGGTTTAAGTTTAGGTAGTGAGGTGGTGATGCTGGTGATGCTGGTGATTCAGAATATAATTATGCTGTTGCAAAAACTTAAAAAAAAAGTGTTATGTTGGAATAAAGTGATGAAAGTGCAACCTATAAGAAATGGACAACGTAATTGGTGAGCTTTAGAGGTGCATGGATACACATTGTATTGCCTAGATGGTGTCAGGCTAGGCGATTGCTTAATTCTCTTTCCTGTCCAGTCTAACTGGATGCTGACTGTAGCTTGTTACTGTAGACCTACAGAGTGAGTAATTGAGTGATTAAAAAAAATCGCACTTGTGTGAAGTGAGGGGTGCTCTTATCATCGTACACCTCTCTTCCTCACTTTTTTATTTTTGTGTCTATCAGCTGCTGCTCGACAGTTTGACCCCAAGCTGACCGACCAGGACTACAGCGAAACTGTCAAGAAGTGGCTTCGTTATGCGCCAGACCGGGAGGGAGGCATCTCAAGGAACCGAACTTAAGTCAAGCGAACCAGAGTCAAACTTAGGGTACCCCAGCACAGCACACACTGTTTCCCTGGTTCATACAGTACAAGGAATTACCCTCATGGACACTGTTCTTCCATGGACGGCATCTACTTGAATGACTTATGCTGCTTCAGCCTGTTCTTGGAACCGAAGTGACCCAAACTTAATTGTCAAGCGAACCAGAGTCAAACTTGGGGTACCCCAGAACACTGTTTCCCTGGTTCATACAGTACAAAGAATTACCCTCATGGACACTGTTCTTCCATGGACGGCATCTACTTGAATGACTTATGCTGCTTCAGCCTGTTCTTGCAGTGTTTATTTTTTTTATTTTTTATTTTAACCTTTATTTACCCAGGGTAGGTTCGCTGAGCACGGATGCTCTTTTTCAGCTACGCCCTGCTTCACATTCACAGAGTTCCATTCACACCTGGGAGCTGCCCAGGCCTAACAAAATTAATAGTTGGTTTCAGGTTGCCGACCGACCCTGCCGATTTAGGTGCGACCCAATATATTTTATGAGTTTTTAGAAAAAATTATAAAAAAAAAAAAATCATTTTTTTTTTTTTTTAATAAAGTTTCATAGAAATCTTAGTCAAACATTTAGTATTATGGATATTAAACATGCTGGCAGAGTACATGCATCCATGTTGTTGTGAACATTTTAATTAAATAAAGAAATTCCCTATCCATAGTCGTCGTGGGAAAGAATAAAATAAAAAAATAAAATAAAATAAATTCCCTACCTACCCATGGCCAAACTGACAACCAACCTGAAACCAACTATTAATTTTGTTAGGCCCCAGTACAACCACAGTCTGACACTGTTGGCCACTGAGCAACTCCACTGGAGCAGTTGGGGGTTTAGTGCCTTGCTCAAGGGCACTTCAGCGGTTGGTGTTAAGGGTATGGGAGAGAGTTATATGGGAGAGAGTTATAGAAACATTAGGGGTGTAACGGTACACAAAATCCACGGTTCGGTACGTACCTCGGTTTTGAAGACACGGTTCGGTATTATTTTCGGTACAGTGGGGGGGGGGGGGGGGGGGGGCGGGGGGGGGGGGGGGATCCAAAAAAAATTGCTTTTCATTTATCTATTTATTTAACTGTATTAAACAATATGAAACGAATTGGCCATAATTGACTGAGCAAACTAATGCTTACTGCTGTAACCTACTAATAACACTTAAGTAAATCTGAAGATTATTATATAGCAGATGCCTTGGAGGATAAGTCGTGGACAACTGTAGATCATCTAAGCTCCACTGTGTTTAAATTCAAATCCTCTGCCATTGTTATTTAACCCTTGTGTCTGAAAACTAAAGTATTATACTCTTATTAGGGGACTAAATTGAAAAACTCCATAAAAAGATTATGTTGAAATAATTTCCCACTTTCTTTTCCATAAATATTTTATTCAACTTCAGCCCTGATCATAACCATTTTTTATATTATTTTTGTAATGAAATACTCCCACTTTTCTGAAAAGAGTTGTTAAATATGACAAAAAAAATAATATGTGGTGGTTATGATCGGGCTGAAGTGGAATAAACAATTTATGAAGAGTAAAAAAAAAAATACAAGATAATTAAAAGATTATGCCACATATTATGTTGGCTACAAACATAATCACTGCAAAGTTATCAAACAAATACGAATCTGATCAGACACAAGGGTTAAGTTGTTGTTCCCTTTCTAATTTCCTCAAAAACGACAATTGATGCTTTTTGTTGGACATTTCAGTCAGTGAGCTCATACTTTGAGCTCATAAATTTATAGTTAAAATGATTGAGACAACGCAATCTTGTCTTCGTTGTGCATGAATGCGTGTGCTCACCACACACAATATGTGTGTCACTATTCTGGCAGTGGCTATATATGTATTGTTAATGAAACCCTGTTATAAGGTCTGTTATTTTTTTTTGTATAAAAGGTATGGTCACTGGAAGTATGATACCCTAGAAAAAAATAAATTTTCATATTAAAGCCATGTTGTCATTTTTGTTCACACATTTTTGGAAATATGGTCATATAAGAATTGTATTATTATTTATTTAACAATAGTGTGTTTAACAGCAGGAAAAAAACATGTAATGTTATGATGTATACATATCAGCAGCAATATTTTTATGTAAAATGTACATTAATCAGTATTGATTCCTTAACTTTACAAGTTACAAGTAGATGTACAAGTTACAAATGTACAAGTAGAGTACCATTTAGATTATGGTTGAATAAACATTGATGTCTAACATTGATTCAATATAAAATCAACTAAAATGTGCATGTAGATTACCATTTAGATGATGGTTGAATCAACATTGATATAGTATCAGTTATGGTTGACACCTAACGTTGATTCAACGTGTAAGTCATAGACAACGATCTGTATAATTTCAATGTCAGGCTTCAACATAGATTCAATATTTCTGCCGAACCCTATTTCAACGTTGATTCGCTCATTTTTTGCTATCTGGGGCATCAGTGAACACCGCAGCAACATCAGATGTGGTGATGAACATAACCCGGTTGCAGTACACTTTAGAAAGGCAGGACACAATATCAGCACATTAAGATACACAGGCATTAAAAAGGTAGAGAGACCAGCGAGAGGAGGAGACCATGGCAAACTACTTTTGCAGAGAGAGACCTACCATATACACACCCTTCAGACTATGGCCCCTCTTGGACTTAATGAAGAGTTTGACATTAAACCCTTCCTGTAAATACACACATTATGTCTGGTTCTGTTTTTTAAGTTTTCTCATTATATATATTTTCTCTCTATTTTGCATGTGAAGGTGTGTTACAACTACTAACTACCATACTACTGTTATTTTAACTATGTACCGTATGTTCTGGCACTTGAGCTGCAGTATGTTTTGTAAATTTGTAGCCTATAGGCTAATTGATTTGAACCTTGACCTGTTTCAACCTTGACCTCTAATATGTATATATACCCCACCCCTTTTCACATGTTGGTGACACTTGAAAAAGGCCACAGGCCGAAACGTTGTGTTAAATTATATGAAACTTGGGAACACTGCAGACTGTGTGCTGACTTTTTTTCCACAACTTTACATATCTATTTGAGTCAAGCACCCGTGACTATACTTTGGATGTGCGTGAGTCTTTTCTACTATGTGGTCCTGAGAGGTCCCAGGCCCTATTCCCCGTACCTGGTTCAACTAAGTCGATCAAAAGTCCCATTATCCAGATTCAATTAACCCGATGTTTGAATCCGTGCTTTGGTGATTTCTAGTAATTCCAGAGAAAGACGCGATAATAGCCCTTTAGTGGAATACACAAAACAAGTTTTTTGATTTATGAATCGTTTTCAAATAAATGCTAGATTATCGATAGTATATGTGTCCTCATGCACGATACAGAAGCGGGCTGAAAAATCGCTTATCCGTGCATTGGTCGGCGCCAACGGCACACCCACACACACACACACACACACACACACACACACACACACACACACACACACACACACACACACACACACACACACACACACACACACACACACACACACACACACACACACACACACACACACACACACACACACACACACACACAGACATGTTGTGATCGCTGTGAAAGAAACATCTGATTAACCCAAGATTGGTAACATAGAGTCCTTACCTCACATCTGATGTCCTGCAAAAAGTTTAATCCAATTCCTGATCGCCATTCCAAATATTGATCGCGTTTATTGTTCCAACGTTATATATCCAAAACACATAATCCACGCTGCTCAGAGTGTCCCCAGCCAATGTGGTATACGATACTGGATGCCCGAGAAGGAAAACCTGGACTGGACTTTTTTTTGGATGCACAGTCCCAGCCAATCCAATCCAATGATGTGCAATACCATCCGGGAGACGATAGGCGGCGGTATTTGCCCTTTTGGGAGCTCAGACCCATTCCCAACGATAACATCAGGTTGGATGGATGAAAATGAATGGATATCGCCAGGGCCGCCTGGGAGAAATGCGAGGCCCTGTGTGAGATTTAAACGCGAGCCCCCCCCCCCCCCCCCCTAAAAGGCAAAGAAAATAATAATAATAATAATTTTTTTTTTTTTTTTTTTTCATACAGTCAACATATTCTTAAATAATAGCGCTGCCCGAGGCTGGGCATCAGGGCCGCCTCAGGGGGTGTGCGAGCAGTGCGGTCGCACAGGGCCTCGCGGGAAGGGGGGCCTCGCAAAATAAAAAATAATTTTGCGAGGCCCTTTTTCATCACAGACCTAAAATCTAGTTTTGCTTATATGCTTATATATTTCACATTAGACACGTTTGTAGAATGTGTCTGACTTGTTCCTGCCTCTGCGGCTCTGCAGACTGCAGTTTTCCGGTTTCTGCGGCTTTGCTGCTCTACAGATTTTAGGATAGTGTTTCCGGGCTCTTCTCCCGTCCGCCGTAATACACCAAATAGAAGAAGAAGAAGACACACGAGGTAGAGGGATGATCTAATTCAGCGCTATTCAGAGGAGCCAGTGGATGTCTTTTCAAAAGCAGCATGGATCAGAAGAAATTACACCGTGGGCCAAGAAAGTCTCCTTCCAACTTTACCATTGGCGCCGCATTGATACTGCGTTATGGTGAGTCAACTATTATTATATTCCCGCCGTGGATCTATCTCTCTCTCTCTCTCTCTGGAGCCAAACTGGTCGACTAGCTAATAGTACTACTAGTAGCTAACGGTGTGTGCCTGGTGTCAGCACCTGGCTGTATGTAGCCGCATAGCTTGCTTCTGCGTTAGCTAATGGTTAGCGATAGCCTGGTTGAGCTAACTGTTAGCCAGTTAGCTGTTTAGCTTCGACGTTAACTGCCGGCTGCGCTCGGCTGGGAACGTTCGTTTGATGCTATCAGTTAGCCTTGAGTTAGCTGTTAGCTTGTGCTACGACCATTGACATTAGCCGTGAGAATAGCAGGGGGTTCTGGCACTCTGACTACGACATCATCTTTGACAGAAGATGTAGTCGGGCCTGCACCATGACAAGGCTCTGGCAGCAGCTTATTTTTGTCCCGACAGCGAGAGGCCTTTCGTCAACGTGGAGACCTGTGTTACGGCCTTTCGCCCTGCGTTCCTTGGTGCAGGTAAGATTAATGCAAATGTCATGACATTACCCCACTCTTCCTTCCTTCCCCTCCCGAATGTTTTGTTAATAACGATGTTTTTTTCCAGGCAAAACATATGCTACTTCACAACATTTGGAGATACGACATGTGCTGTGTGTGAATGTCTTGGTCGTTTGTGTAGCTTGGGTAGCGTTGGGCCGTTGGCCAAAGCTGTGTGTGGCCTGGTGTCACAGTACCTGGCTAGCCTATTTAGCTGATGTCGGCCATTGGCTCCTTGCTGCTTTGGTTTCTCTGGTATAGACCCTCTTCTCTTTGGATTTAAGTGTTGATCTTTGTCCTTTTGGATCTCTCATACATGCTCTCTCTCTAACACACACACACATGCTCTCTCTCTCTCTCTCTCTCTCTCTCTCTCTCTCATACATGCTCTCTCTCTAACACACATGCTCTCTCTCTCCTCTCTCTCTTTCTAACACACACAGTCTGCCTATGGCGGCCTTTCTCGATGGCTAGGCTGTGCTCGCTGAGTCTGTATAGTCAAGGATCTTCAGTCACAGTGCTCAGGTATTCTGCCACTGTGTACTCTCTGTTTAGGGCCAAATAGCATTTCAATTTCTTTCCAATGTGTCTCTCTCTCTCTCTCTATCTCTCTCTCTCTCTCTCTCTCTCTCTCTCTCTCTTGGATTTAAGTGTTGATCTTTGTCCTTTTGGATCTCTCATACATGCTCTCTCTCTAACACACACACATGACAAACACACATGTTCTCTCTCTCTCTCTCTTTCTAACACACACAGTCTGCCTATGGCGGCCTTTCTCGATGGCTAGGCTGTGCTCGCTGAGTCTGTATAGTCAAGGATCTTCAGTCACAGTGCTCAGGTATTCTGCCACTGTGTACTCTCTGTTTAGGGCCAAATAGCATTTCAATTTCTTTCCAATGTGTCTCTCTCTCTCTCTCTCTCTCTCTCTCTCTCTCTCTCTCTCTCTCTCTCTCTCTTGGATTTAAGTGTTGATCTTTGTCCTTTTGGATCTCTCATACATGCTCTCTCTCTAACACACACACACATGACAAACACACATGTTCTCTCTCTCTCTCTTTCTAACACACACAGTCTGCCTATGGCGGCCTTTCTCGATGGCTAGGCTGTGCTCGCTGAGTCTGTATAGTCAAGGATGTTGACTGTATCATGCCCCGCCTCGGGCAGCGCTATTATTTAAGAATATGTTGACTGTATGAAAAAAAAATATATATATATATATATATATATATAATTTTTTATTTATTTTTTTAACCTTTGGGGGGGGGGGGGGGGGGGGGGGGGGGGGGGGGGGGGGGGGGGGGGGGGGGGGGGGGGGGGGGGGGGGGGCTCGCGTTAAATCTCGCACAGGGCCTCGCATTTCTCCCAGGCGGCCCTGCTGGGCATGATACAGTCAACATAGCAAGAGAGAGAGCGAGAGAGAGCTCCCGTTCTACAGTCAATATACAGTGTTATCGCTGCACAGACCCGGCAATGCCCCTGACCCTCCACCAGAGCAAGGACAGAGAGAGAGAGAGACATTGGAAAGAAACAACCCAAAACCAGAGCAAGTTGAAATGCTATTTGGCCCTAAACAGAGAGTACACAGTGGCAGAATACCTGAGCACTGTGACTCACCCAATACTAAGAAGATCCTTGACTAGGTACAGACTCAGCCTAGCCATCGAGAAAGGCCACCATAGGCAGACCTGGCTCCCAAGCGAAGACAGACCCACTGCACACAAGATGAGGTGGAAACCGAGCTACACTTCTTAACAACCTGCCCACTATACCAAGACATACTTCCCACAAATTGCAAACACCCAAAGAGACTTTGAAAACATCGACAATAACTCAAAACTCCCATACCTACTGGGAGAAATACAAGAATGTGAAATAAAGCCCATTTGAATTGAAGAGAGAGCGATAGATAGAGCATGTCTGTGTGTGTTAGAAAGAGAGAGATAGAGAGAGAGCATGTCTGTTTGTGTGTGTGTGTTAGAGAGAGAGCATGTATATGTGTGTTAGAAAGAGAGAGAAATATAGAGAGAGAGAGAGCATGTCATTTTGTGTGTTAGAGAGAGATATAGAGCATGTCTGTGTGTGTTAGAAAGAGAGAGAGAGAGAGAGAGAGCATGTGTGTTTGTGTGTTAGAGAGAGAGAGCATGTCTGTGTGTGTGTGTGTTAGAGAGAGAGCATGTATGAGAGAGATAAGCAAAGATGAGCCCCTAAAGGATATTCAACTTTTAATGGAAGAACAAAACAGAAGGAAAAGATAACTTCACAAAGGCAACATGAATATACATAGATCCAAAAGGACAAAGATCAACACTTAAATCCAAAGAGAAGAGGGTCTATACCAGAGAAAACAAAGTAGCAAGGAGCCAATGGCCAACATCAGCTAAATAGGCTAACTGCAAATAGAGTAGCCAGGTACTGACACCAGGCCACACTCCGTTAGCTACTACAACAGCTAGCCGGCCCGTTTGGCTCAATATAACGTTATGCTATGTTAGCTAGCCAGCCCGCTTTGGCTCAATATAACATTAGCTACAACAGCTAGCCGGCCCGTTTGGCTCCCGAGAGAGAGAGAGAGATATATCCACGGCGGGAATAGAATAGAGTGCATTAAAAACTCACCAAACGTCCAAGAGGATGGAGACAACCGCGTGGAGTTGACGAAGTTCATCTGCCGAATGACTGTCCTCTTCATCTTGGCATAACAATGCTGCACGCGCTCTCTCTAGGTTAGCTAACGCTAGTTAGCCTTTAGCTAAGCTAGCTACTAGCCGACATCATCATGGCTATCCCGACTGAACCACACGTTAGCACTCGATATTATAACGTAGCTAAAGCTAACTAGCTGTCCCTGCCTTTAGCTAAGCCGACATGGCTAGCCTGACTGAACTGTCTAACAACAACTTTCATCTTCAGTCCATCTGCCGAATGACCGTCCTCTTCGTCTTGGCTGGCATAACTAAGCATAACCTCCAAAGCTGCATGCGCGAAATAGTCAAACGCAGCTGACGCACGCCGGCGTACACATGATGTAACCCCTCCCTTTGTTGAAACCAATAGTATGTCTGCTGCAGAGCCCCAGAGCTCCAATAGTGAGTATGTCTGCTGCAGAGCCGCAGAGCCAGGAACAGACACATTCTACAAACGTGTCTAATGTGAAATATATAAGCATATAAGCAAAACTAGATTTTATGTCTGTGATGAAAACGGGCCTCGCGGGAACGGGGGCCTCGCAAAAAAAATAAATAAAAAAAATAATAAATAAAAAATATTTATTTTTTATTTTTTTTTATTTTTTTTTGTGCGAGGCCCCCCTTCCCGCGAGGCCCTGTGCGACCGCACTGCTCGCACACCCCCTGAGGCGGCCCTGGATATCGCTAATAAAAGAAATAACGATTAAAACCTGACTATACTTGTGATTGGCGCTCAAGCGTACACAACGAAACTTGTGTGCATGTGAGAAAGGAAACCATACAGGGCTGATATACAAAGTCCTCACCTATATAAAAAAAACACACAAGTAAGATTGTTAATTCAATAATGTTCAAGAATATAATTATAATAATAATACGCTAATGCTAATTCAATCACAAAACAAAACAAACAACAACATACGTGTGTGTGTGTGTGTGTGTGTGCGTGTGCGTGTGTGTGTGTGTGTGTGTGTGTGTGTGTGTGTGTGTGTGTGTGTGTGTGTGTGTGTGTGTGTGTGTGTGTGTGTGTGTGTGTGTGTGTGTGTGTGTGCTTGTATGCAGTGTTCGAATTATGAGGGGACCAATGGGGGCTCAGCCCTCATAGCTATAGTCTGAGCCCCCATAGTCAAGACCCCCTATGGGGGTCTCTCAAAAAAATTATATAATATTTTTTTTTTTTTCTTTTTTTTTATGTACGAATTAGTATTATTTATGCTACCTAAATAAATTGTTAATAGATCATATTTTTCTTTTCAGTTTTTAAAAGAACAGAGTAATTAATGTTGTGGAATAGGCTGCATTTCACCTCCAAGCCGCTATGTGTCGCCCATGAGCGTCGCCCCATAAGTTTAACGCTACTCCAACCTAGTGAAGAAGAAGCAGCTGATGTAAACAGAAGGCTGCCGGTCCGTCTGTGTCCTGCAGGCTGCAACTGAAAACATAAACACTAAACAGTACGCCACATGCCGCCAAAAAAAAGGCTCAACCCGCCGCAAGGCTGTACAAAGCTGGACAGCTTTGGTTTTATAAAAAGGCCAAAGTCTGACGCTGTTAGTGCAGCAGCTAGCAGCGCTACTGTCACTGAAGTTGACACTGCTAGTGCTAGTATTAGTGTTAGCTCTGCTGCTCCTTGTGTGCGCAGTGCACCTGTTATTGTTACCGCGCCGTTTGCCACTGCAAGACCCGAGTCTCCACCACTAGACCTGGACTGCGCTGCTACTCAACCACCACAATGCTGGGGTCTGAGTCAGTGGATCTTTTGGAAAAATAAATATAGCTGGTTATTTGCCAAGGAGGGATGCATTGGCTGCCTTCCATGTAAAAACGCCAAGATATTGTTAAATAAATCATTTGGAGCCCATTTGGCAGAGCAGTGGATGAATGGGACTGTGACTAGCTCTCAGAGCAAGACGTTGAGGAAGAAAATATACTTGCACAGTGATAGCGTTGCTCATAAGCAAGCTATAGAATGTCAAACCCAGAAGGAAGTGCTTCCAAGAAAAGTGAGCGAAATCACATCTGCTTTGCTCAAGGAGACAGCCAGTTCATTCAGGGCAGCATATACTGTCGCTAAAGAAAGGTTGCCTTATACCAAATTGAACCCCCTTATGACACTTAATGAGTTGAACGGTGCGACAGTCGGGCCAGCTCACCAATCCGATCATTCTTGTGCACAGATCATAGAGCACATTGCCACAGAGATGGAAAAAAAATTGTTTCTCATGTCAAATCGCAGGATTCACGTATCAGTATAACACTGGATGAAAGCACAATTCATGGAAAAGCTTACATGATAATTTATGTCAGATGTGATGTCACTGGGGATGGAGATGTGGACAATGTTTTTCTTGACCTTGTTGAACTTGATAAGGGCACAGATGCAGAGTTGCTTGATTACCTGTGCACATTTTTTATAACATTATTTATTTTGATTTATACAAGTATGAAGAGTTTATCGCCGGCCACTAGAGGGCAGCTTTTATGTTCATTTTATTATCAGATGATAATGTTACTTACTGTATCCTGATAAATGCTGCTGTTTTTTTCCATTAGATTATTTTGTTAGTTTTTGATTTATAAGTGCAGAGACAAATAAATGTTAATTCAAGTTCATACATTTTGTCTAATTTTTCAAATTAAATTGTTGTATTTCATCAGATGCAAAATGCAAATAAGTAAATATGGCATTATATATCAGAGGTGAGTAAGAAAATGAACAAATATTGATGGTTAAGAATGAGACTGAATAATGACATCACACAATAGTCTAATGATTAGACTGTTGTGTGATGTCATTATTACTTAGTATTAGACAAATTCTAATGAGATATTCCTCTAAATATGACTTTGAAAACAGCCACAATTTCAGGAAAATAATGGTAAAAAAAAAAAAAATCAGGGGGCCCCCATAGCTCTCAGATGATAATTCGAACCCTGCTTGTATGTGAGTGTGTGAGTGAGTTGGAGGTAAGTTGATGGCTTAGATTCATCAGGCTGGTCTTCAATCTATGTTTGAAATTATTGAGAGAAGACGATGAGTTGGCAATATGCCCTCAGAGGTGATCCGGGATTTACTCATTTTGATCTAAACAATGTTGTAATGTAGGCTAATCATGGATTCATTACAAAATAGTTTTGACCCCCCCCCCCCCCCCCTCCCCTCCTACACACTCTGTATTGAAGCCACATGTCTTGTTTGGTTTGTGTTAGCGTTTACAGGCTGACAGACACGATGTTTCCTACGAAGCCGCTGTGGAAAAGCTGTTCAACTTCTTCCCAAACAATTTGACCTTCATGGATTCAAGCCCCCGGCGCTGCAGGACGTGTGCCGTGGTCGGTAATTCAGGGAACCTGATTAAATCACACTATGGAGCCATCATTGACATTCATGACGTCGTCATAAGGTAAACGACATGTGGTTCCCAAGGTGTGGGCTGTTTTGATTTGATTTGATTGAAGTTTATTTCAAATATGCAACATAACAAACAAACATCAAGTACATATATAGCCTTAAGCTGTTCAAATAATAAATGTATATACAAAATTAAAGATAAAAAAGAACAAAGAACAAACAAAAGTCAAACACATTTCTTTTGTGTCAAAAAGGAACCAAATAGAATGCCTCACAGAGATCTCAGCTGGTATGTTGACAGTCAGGTACTGTGCCTGATTGAAGAGCCTTAATCACTAAACAAAAGGTCGGTGCAATTGGATATTAGACCTGCAATTAGACCTTGAGCTCAATGCTCCGTCTAAAGACAGTGGAGATGGTAGTGGACTTCCGGAGGAAAGCAGCCCCGCCCCCTCCCATCATACGATGCCTTGAATTCATGAAGATTTTCTTTCTTCTAGCATGTCTCCACGGTGAACGTAGAATAAAGAAAACGGTAGAAATACTTGATGAATTGAAGTTATAGGACATTTGGCTTAACCCTTTCACTACCACACTACAGAAGGTTAACCTTTCACTTGGTTGTGAAAGGGTTAAACCTTTGTCGTGTGGCAGTGAAAGGATTAACTTCTGTATTGTCGCAGGGAAAGGGTTACCCAGGGCCTTTTGGTAGTGTGGTATAGTGAAAGGGTTAACAGCAAAACTATATAAAACCATCCGTTTATAACTTCTACAGTTTTCATTCATATATATATATATATATATGTATATATATATGTAACGGTTGTGACAACGTCACCTCAAACTTCGATGCTCCGAGTGGGAGTTGAACCCCGGTCTCCCACACCGCGGGCAGCAACACAGACCGCTATACCAAGAGGTGAATTCACTTCTAAGTAGGGATGTCCCGATTGCGTTTTTTTGCTCCCGATCCGATCCCGATCATGTGATTTTGAGTATCTGCCGATACCGATCTTTCCCGATCCGATCTTTCACATTAGTAACCAATTTGACACATTTTTGTCAGAAACTGGCGAAGCGAGACAAAGCCCCTCCATTCACATCCCCAGCAGCAGTAGCAACAACAACAAAAACAACAACAACCATTCTTAAATCATGACCACGTCAACTAGATTAGAATAATTTTAAATCGTAGTTCAGTTTCACAACAAGAGACTGATGAAAAAAACGGGAGTGTGAAATAACGTTACAGGTAAAGAACATAAAATGATATTGTGGTAAAGAAAGATTGCTAGCTAACGTTAGCTGGTTTATTAATAGCTAGCTAATGTTACCTAGCCTAGATGCCTCACGCCAGTTAGCTTGTTAGCGAACGACACAAGCTTAGTTAGCTTGCAGAGAGTCATGAAAGATTCACTGCGAGGGCTCTTTTAGCTAACGCTAGCTAGGCACGTACATTACAGTAGCATCACTTCACTGTCTGCCGAGCTAGCGTTGGATGCCATGCAAGCTAACATTGGTAACGCTGACGCTAGGCAGCTAATGGTTAGCTAACACTAACGCTAGGCAGCTAATGGTTCACACTAACGCTAGCTGCAAGGTAGCTCGTATAGCCCCAGCACTAGCTAATGGTTCACGCTAACGCTAGCTGCAAGGTAGCTCATATAGCCCCAGCACTAGCTAATGGTTCACACTAACGCTAGCTGCAAGCTAGCTCATATAGCCCCAGTCGAGCGTGGCGGCTCGCATTACATTCACCATACGAGAAATATTCAGTTTCAATCTGTTTGTGCATTTAATAGACATTCACAGTGTTCGACTTACGTAATGATTTGCTCCATTTTGGTCTGAAACGCTGACGAATAATCCTCACAAAGCTAATGTTATCAATATCCAGGTGAACTTTCTTCATTCAAACAAGGCATTCAAAACAGCTGTTTGGCACCACCCGTCCCCCATTCCTTTGCTCGCTCTAGTCACATAACGTGGAACGTCCGCCTTGCAAACATTGCAACTGGCTATTGGACTGGCTTTGGTTTCAATTTTTAAATGCTTCCAAACTTCTGACATTTAGTCTAGTTGCTCCGAGTCATCAGGTGGACCTGCCGGTGTTGCAGGAGCAACACGTTGTGAGATCTGCTATTTTCGGCATACGTCACTGTCGTGCGACAGTGTAAATCAAAGGAAATGCATTTGTTTTGGAAAATTCTTCTGCTCTGTGTGACAATAAATAAATGAATGATGATATGTAATTTAAAACCAAAACTAAGGCCTCAGTATGAGTTTAAGACGTGAACATGGTCATGTTTGTTGAATAAAAAAAATTAATTATATATTTTTTTACTTCAGATTTATTCCCCCCGATCCCGATCTTCTGAAAATCATGTGATCGGATCCTATCCGCAACCGCAGTTCATCCATTTTGTTTGCCAGAGACCGCACGTTAGCTAGGAAGAGGCTGGGTAACGGAGGGCGATGGGGAGCTAAGGTTAGCCTAGCTTGCAGTCCTCCGTGCATACCCCTCTTCTGTTTACGCTCACAGCGGGGGGTTTGATTGATTGAATTGATTGATTGAAAATTGTATTAACAGATTGCAGAATGGGTACAATACAGTACAGCTCAATACACACAATAACTGTACATTGGATTATCGACGAAACCTTACTTGGTCCCAAGAAGAAGGTATCCTGTATTATTGGGTTAGGACATTTACTGTACATTGGAGGGGGTTGGGTTAGGAAATTTTACAGGGGTCAGTTTCGAATTGCAGTCTCCCATAGGTGCTCCTTGAGAGTGGTTTTAAAAGTGGGTAGTGATTCACATTCCTTTACAGCTGTGGGTAGGGCGTTCCACATTGATGTGGCATAATTGCGAAACGTGTTTAGTCCCTTGTTTGAGCCGAATCTGGGTTTAACATGATTTGTGGAGCTCCCTCTGGTGTTGTGGTCGTGGTATTCACTGACCTTTGGGAAGTATTTTGTCATGTACATGGGTACCTTAGTCGTGTAGTGTATCTTGTAGGCCAGGCCCATTGCAAATTGCTGTACTCTGTCGTCTACTCTAAGCCATCCTAGGCAGTGGCGTAGTGGAGGCCCCCGCAACCCCGCGGTGCGGGGGGGCCCCGGAGCTTAGGGGGCCCCGCCCCCACTGTAGGCTATCCTCTTAGATTTCGTAATGAACAGGGCGCAGTGTGGCAGTGGGAGTATGGTTCTGCGGGGGGCTGCAGCTGGATGCATCTCGCGCAGAGGGCTCCCTGCTATGTTGTAATTATTTGCTCACGTGTGATAGGGCTAGCCGGCTGACTAATGTTCATTGGCAGGCTGGGCAGCGGTCAAAACACAGCGGGAAGCGCCGGTAAAAATACCCAAGCGGACGCGGTGCTCAGAAAAACAAGATGAGAGCGAAAGCCAAACAGGAGACGGCAAAGCTACGAAAAAGAACATCATTGTTCCAGCAGGCAGCAAAGGTATACTGACTCTAACGTTACTGAAGATGCATCGGCAGTAAGCTCCCCACCTTAACCCCCCGGTCAGCTCTGAGTCCAGGCAGACAGACAGCCCAGCCAGGCCCCCAGACACACTACAGCCGCCGAGACAGGTTAGAAGAATAGAACGTTTTATTCGCCATAACCAGTATGCTACTACAGGTTACATGTATGCATCAAAACGGTTACATTGTTTGTGTCGCTCTGCAGAGCTGAGCATGAGAGCGCGGAGTTGGGCAGTGGTCTCCTCTAGTGAACGAGAGTGTTGTTGTTATTATTATTATTATTATTATTATTATTATTATTATTATTATTATTATTATTATTATTATTATTATTATTATTATTATTATTATTATTATTATTATTATTATTATTATTATTATTATTATTATTATTATTATTATTATTATTATTATTATTATTATTATTATTATTATTATTATTATTATTATTATTATTATTATTATTATTATTATTATTATTATTATTATTATTATTATTATTATTATTATTATTATTATTATTATTATTATTATTATTATTATTATTATTATTATTATTATTATTATTATTATTATTATTATTATTATTATTATTATTATATCGACAACAAACTGAACGGGTCAAAACATGCAGAGGCACTATACAAGAAGGGCCAGAGCCGACTCTACTTCCTCAGAAGGCTGAGATCCTTCAATGTCTGTACAAGGATGTTGAGGATGTTCTATGAGTCGGTGGTGGCGGGCGCCTTCTTGTATGCTGTGACCTGCTGGGGCAGCGGACTGAGAGCAGTGGACACAACCAGGCTGGATAAGCTGGTCAGGAAGGCCAGCAGCGTGGTTGGGGTGGAGCTGGACTCTCTAGCGAGGGTGGCGGAGAGGAGGAGCCTTGCTAAGCTCCAGGCCATCAGGGAAATCCCCACCCACCCACTATATACAGACTTGGCTGACAGGAGGAGCATGTTCAGTGCTAGGCTCACACTACCCAAATGCAGCACTGAACGGCACAGGAAGTCCTTCATTCCAACAGCCATCAGACTATACAATGCATCACTGTGCCTCACTGCATCACTGAGCACAGAGCGGCAGCTCAATAGTGGCAGGAGGCTCCAAAACAGGGGGCAGCGACGACTGCCAGACATTGACCTTGGACTAATAGGAACCCAAGGAGGACAATACACTACCTGAAGCATACTGCACCTTATGTGACACTGTGAATACTGTGAATATATATTTCATTTAGTTAGATAGTTAAATTATATTGACCAATTTGTTTACACTGCTGTGTTTTTTTTTTTACTACGTGTACCCCCCCCCCTTCTCCCATGCTCAGTATATTTTTTACTGTATTTATTTCTGTATATTTTATTTCATTTGTATTCTATTTTACTCTATTCTTATCCTAGGCAACTTGATTGATTTGTGTTATTATTCTAATTTGTGACCTGTCCTGTCTAAATGTTTAAATGTTGAGCGATTTGCAGTGTCAAATTTCCCACGGGATAATAAAAGTATTTCTATTCTATTCTATTCTATTCTATTCTATTCTATTCTATTCTATTCATATCACTTATCTCAGCCCCCCCCCCCCCCCCCCGCTGCTGAAGCCCTGATTATATTATATTATTATACAGTTCCTACTGACCCTATACTGTTTACAAAAGATGCCTGAAAAAATAAACATTTAAAAAAGTAGCCTACAGCCGCCGAGACCCGAGACAGGTTAGAAGAATATAACGTTTTATTCGCCATAACCAGTACGAGTAGCCTACAGGTTACATTGGAACTGGAATCTAATCCGTAAATTTTTTAGTACATGGTTTAAGTGGCCGCGATGTCCAGTGTGATGATAATAATGATGTGTGTTGTAGCGGGACGGCCAGTCACGATATTCCGACATGGCACGAGATTATGGGTCATTGTAATTACGAGGATTTACTGAAACTGCAAGTAGTGTCAGAGCCTGCATAGGCGGAGGGTGAGCTCGACATTAGGGTCGGCTCTAATGGGATGGACCTCGCGTGGAGCGCGCAAAATGTTCTCACTTTATTAATGATTTAGGGGAGTGGTCTGCCCTGCGGGGGGGCCCCGACATATTGCGCAACGCCACTGATCCTAGGTTGTCAAAGTGGGCAGGGGTGAGGTGGGTTCTAGGAGTAAGGTCAAGCAGTAGTCTGACCAGTTTGTTTTGTGATGTTTGTAAGTTTGTTTTTAGTGCCGTTGAGGTGCTTTGGTACCATGAGGTCTATACTTTACATTATGATGTATCTCTCTCTCTGTACTTTACATTATGATGTATCTCTCTCTCTCTGTACTTTACATTATGATGTATCTCTCTCTATTTTACATTATAACTAGGGATGCTCGATATTGGCTTTTTTACCGATACCGATATTCCGATATTGTCCAACTCTTAATTTCCGATACCAATATCAACCGATATCAACCGATACCGATATATGCAGGGTTTCCACCCCCAAAAAACGGAATAATTTCAGGTAACTAATAATTTCACTGGATATATATATAACAAATATTGTTATTGTTTTTTTCTTTTTTTAAACCGATACCGATATTTTCCGATATCACATTTTACTGCCGATATCGGCCGATAATATCGGTCGGCCGATAATATCGGACATCCCTAATTATAACGTATCTCTCTATCTGTACTTTACATTATGATGTATCTCTCTCTATACTGTACATTATGATCTCATCTGTACTTTACATTTATCTGTTATGGTTTGTAACCGACCCCAATCGCACAACACAAGACAGGTATGAGAGTAAGCCAAGAACTGGGCATTTATTGAAAACAACAGAAAACGGCACTGTCCCTTTAAGGGAGAACACAAATTACAGGAAAACAAGAAATGGGAAAATAGGCACAGTGCCTTTAAGAGGCGAGCTGGCTAAGGGGAAGGCTAAGGGAAAGGCTAACGGACAGGGCCAGGGCAAGGGAACAGGGCAGGAACAGGGAGGACTAGGAGGACTGGACAGGGATGACTAGGAGGACTAGGAGGACTGGACAGGGAGGACTAGGAGGACTGGACAAGGAGGACTAGGAGGACTAAGAGGACTGGACAGGGAGGACTAGGAGGACTGGACAAGGAGGACTAGGAGGACTAGAAGGACTGGACAGGGAGGACTAGGAGGACTAGAGAGGGGAAACAGGGACAGAGGCCCGCGGAGGCGGGCTGGGGACAGGGAGGACTAGGAGGACTAGAAGGACTGGACAGGGAGGACTAGGAGGACTAGAAGAACTGGACCGGGAGGACTAGGAGGACTAGAAGGACTGGACAGGGAGGACTAGGAGGACAAGAAGGACTGGACAGGGAGGACTAGGAGGACTAGAAAGGGGAAACAGGGACAGAGACCCGCGGAGGCGGGCTGGGGACAGGGACATAGAAAACAGGGTTAAGGCCTTGGACTGGGCGAGGGACTGGGGCACTGGAGGGGAACAGGGACAGAGGCCCGCGGAGGCGGGCTGGAGACAGGGACAGAGAGAAACAGGGTTAAGGCCTTGGACAGGGCGAGGGCAGGAGCTGCTTACAGGGAGGAGTAGGAGGGCGCAGGCTAGACGTCTGGAGGAGAGCGCGCCGGCTCGGAGAGCGCATCTGGCGCGGAGGTCTGAGTGGTGCGCATCTGCTTGGAGTACGCGCCGGTACGGAGAGCGCATCTGGCGCGGAGGTCTGAGTGGTGCGCGTCTGCTTGGAGTACGCGCCGCGACGGAGAGCGCATCTGGCGCGGAGGTCTGAGTGGTGCGCGTCTGCTTGGAGTACGCGCCGGTACGGAGAGCGCATCTGGCGCGGAGGTCTGAGTGGTGCGCGTCTGCTTGGAGTACGCGCCGGTACGGAGAGCGCATCTGGCGCGGAGTCTGGATGCGCGTCTGGATGCGCGTCTGGAGTGAAGAGCGCGTCTGGCGCGGAGTCTGGATGCGCGTCTGGAGTGCGTCTGGATGCGCGTCTGGATGCGCGTCTGGAGTGAAGAGCGCGTCTGGCTCGGAGGTCTGGAGTGGAACACTGGAATACCTCCCGTAGAGGATTAGAGAGCGCAGTACAGTGTCTCCCTCCAGGCAAACGGCGACAGGTGGCGAAGGCTTGAGCGCATCTCACGCCGGAGATGAAACAGCATAACAGACAGAAACAGAAACTCCCGTAGGAGCCTACAGATTGAGAACTTCCCGTAGGAGTTTGCTGATAGAGATATGATACGGAACGACCCAACCAGGACTGAGGGGAAGAGCGAGGTATTTAAAGCCCACAGGGGCGCTAATTAGAATACACATCAGGTGCGTGATGGTAATTGATACTCGAACTAGAAGTGAGTGTTCAGCAAGAACCAATCAAACAGATACTGACAGATAGTCCAAGGGTGTGGGCTGCTGAAGAGCAGACGAGGCTAAACGAGCGCGAGGGTGGGGGCTGGAGAAGTGAGGAGACAGGGAATTAAAGGTCCAGGGAAAGGCGAACCTCACAGTATCTCTCTCTCACTCTTTGTACTTTAGAATAAACCGGGGTTCATTAAATGTCAAGGGATACGAATCGGATGTTGGAAACAAGACAACGATTCACATGATGTATCCTGAGAGTGCCATTGATTTGGACAAAAACACCCATCTTGTGTTCGTTGGGTTCAAGGTGACGGACCTCCGATGGCTCGTCAGTGCCTTCACCACGGGACACATTACAAGGTGAGAGTCTATGGGTGTATCATTTGCATTATCAACGAATCACATCGACTTGAGTGAAGGATTGTAAACCAAATAAATCGACCCTTCAGTTTACTGAGCGACAGTGGCTCAGGAGGTACTGTAGAACGGGCATTTCGTAATCAGAAGGTTCCGGGTTCGATTAGTTAGTCAAGAGTTATAGCGGATGACTCCCCGGGGTACAAGGCCAGGTTTCCCCAAAAGAGCTCCCAGAATCATGTTATCCGTAGACCTTTATACCTGACCAAAGGGGTGTTATAACACAGTTATAATACATCTTCTTATACAGTACAGATGCTAGTGAGCCACATTTCAGCATGAAACAAGCGGGAGGGAGATTACGCGGCTACCACACATGATACATATAATACTTATGACGCAAAACAGAGGGGTGTGGTCCTGATCAGTGATTGGTGCATTGAGTACAATTATTTCAGTGGGCGCCTATTGGCACCAGAGCGCTCCAATAGGACAAAGCAAGCCACTGAGAATGAGATATAACGCATTTTGCAAAAGAAAAACACACACACACAGAGACATACGCACACACGCACGCACGCACGCACGCACGCACACACACACACACGCGTGCGCGCACACACACACAAATAGTATGTTTTCCATTAAAATCCCTTTACAATTAAATGTTCTTGTATCATTTCATCCAACAGAACGTACCGACCCGTGAAAGCAAAGATAAAGGGTAACAAGGACTTGGTGAGTCAAACAGAAACAGGTCTTCCATTTTGACCAATGAGACACAAATAATTACTGTAACTGTGCTGTAGTGGGTAAAGGGTTAAAAGTAGTGCTGTCAGGCGATTACAAAATTTTATCTAATTAATTACAGGATTTGTAATTAATTAATATAATTAATCACATTTTAATCGCATAACCATTTTAGGCCTGATATTCTGTATAATCATATTTCAAATTGCATGTTGGCAGAATTCAATACTGTATCTACAAAACCTTCTGTTTAATCATCTTCCATTTATTCATTTGCTTAGGTTTTTCATGTCTGGTCAATTTTAGCATGGTGTTATTCACAGTAAAAGATTTTTTTTTTTATTGATATTCGCATTTTGTTCATTACAATTTACTCAAGCCTATAGCCTAGACACAGTATTTCTGACAGTGGGAATACATTCCATGAGATCCATAGATGTCCCTAGGACAGTGGGAATACATTCCCTGAGATCCATAGATGTCCCTAGAATCAGATACCAAGAACATGCAAATGGACCATTAAAAAAAAAATCTGTAAATGTGTATTTTACATTCTTACGGTTCTTATGGAATGAATGAGATAAAAAAAAAAAATGTATTATAAAAAAATAAAAAAATTATTATTAATTTTCATAACGCGATAATTTGCTGTGTAATTAATTAACGTAATTAACGCGATAAACTGACAGCCCTTGTTAAAAGTATATAAAAGCTATTAGTCCAATGACATTTCCATAGGTTAACTGTTGATTCATAACCCACACAGATTTCGATCCTCCATCCTGCATTCATCAGATATGTTCATGAAATATGGCTGAGAAAGAGAGGCACCTATCCATCTACTGGCATCCTGGCTGTGATGCTTAGCATGCACATCTGTGATGAGGTAAATATATTATATTATATATAGAGACCTGTACTGTGTAACCTTGTCATGAAGAAACATCACTTCTTCACAGTGGCGGCTCTGCCACTAGGGGCGCAAGGGCGCCGACCCACCTGCTGCCAGCTGCTGTTAAATCACAGAAGAAGAAAATAAAACTTTTTAGTTTTTTGTTTTATAGCCCTATAAATAATATAAACATGTTTAAAATGAATAATATTTACTAATTTTAAGTATGTTTGTATTTCCAATGCACAATATAACGTTATTATCTCAAATAAAAAAACACTCGTTTTCCTGAGCAGGAAGTGACATCACGTTTTTTTTATTTTTTAAATTTTTTCGTATTTCTCGGCCCGGGCTAGAAGCGATATCGCTCTGAGTGCGCGTCACAGTTTGATCGCTGTATCCGTCACAGCCAATCAGTGCATAACGCGTTGTGCATTGAAATATGACTATTATGTTTGAATCCGGGCGCGATTTGAAGCGGTCTAGCCAGTAGCGTCAAGAATTTCTGTAGCCGCATTTCGCGGAGACGCTCTCTGATTGGCCGACGCCAGTATTTTTTTCCGTAGCAGAATTTCACAGAGACGATCTCTGATTGGCCGAATCCAATTTCTAATGTTCCAATTCTAGCTTATTCCGGCTAGGTTGGTTCCTAGGTTGGTCCTAGGTTGTTTGTCTTAGAGCGTGCCGTGCCGTGACTGCAAGTTCTTTAGACTGTTAAGCTTAGGCACTCTTTCAAAGTTGGTTAAGGTTAGAGTTTGTCTTAGAGCATGGCGATAGAACGCCAGGTAGTTTGCAGTCTGTTCGAGCGGAAATGGACAAAGGAATGAAGTACTTGTGACTGTTGTGTGGTGCTGCTAACAAGCTAACACTTGGCTAACAAGCTATATGGCGGATGCAGTCTGGACACAGTGGACAGTGGTCTGGAATACTACATCAACAGTGGATTATACACTTTATCAAGGCAAGCCCTGGACGTGTCAACTAAACAGTGAGTCTCTCTCTCTCTCTCTCGCTCTCTCTCTCTCTCTCTCTCTCTCTCTCTCTCTCTCTCTCTCTCTCTCTCTCTCTCTCTCTCTGTGGTTAACGTTAACGTTTGTAAATAGTTTTTTTAGGAGCAGTACTGTTAGGCTACTGCTGGCCATTCATGAAGCGAGACATTGCTGATTGTTTATTTATTTTATAACACAAGACTATGACTACCAACTGCCTAGCCAGCCGTGTATCAATCTTGGATGCAATAATAACGTTACCACACTGACTGTGTCGATGGCTCATTGATTTAACTACTGCAGCTCTCTCGGATTGAAAATACGTGGATTATGGCTTGTTCAATATCGTCTATGTTTGAATGAATGAATGAATGAGAACTTTATTAACAGATTGCAGAATGGGTACAATACAGTACGGCTCAATACACACAATTGTTAAGGGGATGCAGACCAGAGAAAAACGTTTGTCTTGTTTACATCAGGGTCCCAGATTTTCGATTCATATCGATAGTTTAATAGCTAGACTTGGCTCGTTTAACAATATGCAAAATATGTGTACAGCCCTGTACTCATACTGAAGTTATTCTTGGTATATAATAGGTCTGATTGTGTAACGAATCGATTCCACGTTGCGCTGTGTGTGAGAGAGAGAAGGAGAGAGGGAGAGATCTGCCTGTGTTTGGAGATGGGGAGAGTTTTGTTTCTAACTTTTCTATTTATATATTGTGTTTCAAGTTGTGAATTAGAGTCTAGACTATACTTTATTTGACTGGTTGTGTGTTGTTGTAGTAACAGCTGAGCGACTCGTTCCTAAGAGCCGATTCATTGCCGTGAGCGTGAGTCGAATCGCTCACGTCTTGCCATGAGTCTGTTGCGTGGTACTGTACATACATGTTTGCAAAATGTTTGGTATAGCGCCCCTAGTGGCGAAGCACCCACCGGCCGCCACTGCTTCTTCAGCAAACTGAATGGTGTAGTTTGGACCGGATTGAGCTGAATAAGAGGAAACCCTCCCATCAGTGGCCACACAGAGGGACTTAAAAGATATTTGTGGCAAATCATTAGAAAAATAAACAAATAAAATCTAATACAAAGGTTAAGGCCATGCTCCATTCATGTAATATTGGGCCTCATTCACCAATACTCTCTTTTTTTTTTATCTACTTTTTCTCCCCATCTTTCTATTTTTCTCCCTTCCCCAATTTCGTATTGTCCAATTCTACCCTCCCCTGTCTCGAACGTTGGTAGGCCATGCCTCCCACAAGCCGGCTGCAATGTGGACGAAGCCTTGCATTACGTGTCCCCTCCGGTACTCGAGGAGGCAGCCGTCGCATCTTTTCACCTGCACAGCGCGATCTCTCAGCGGCGAGGGTCTGCGTGGGAGGGACACGCCGCCCCGTCGCTGCCTGATTCTACTGCACAGGCGCACCAACCGACCTGTAGGAGTCGCTGTCCACAACGTCCGATCCCCACTCACCAGCTTCCCACCCCCTAATACTGCCAATTGTATTAGTATGAACGACCAGCCAAGCTGGTAGCAACGCCGAGAGCTGGGCTCGAACCCAGCATCTCCTGTGTTGGTGGCGAGCGCCTTGCCCACTGCGCCACCTAGCCGCCTCACCAATACTCTCTTATTATTTTTCTTATATTCTTTCAGACCTGTCTGTTAAGAGAAAAATAAGAAAAGCCACATCACATTCATCAACCCGTTCTTAACGTCCAAATCTGTTCTTACCCAGGTGTGTTGGGTGTTCTTAAACTCAAATACGGGTTCACGCTCAATTAATTTGCACGCCCCGGCTGCTCCTTATAAGGCGGATGAGGCGTGTGCAAAACAGCTTGAGAGGTTTGGCAATTGCATGCTGATCCATTCAACAGGAAGCGATTTGCGAGTTGCGACTGATCTCAAAATAAGATTAGATTCAAATATATTGTTATTATAGAGCACACAGGGGCGGACCTTCCTACAGGCGATATAGGCGGTCGCCTAGAGCGCCACCCAGAGGGGGGCACAAAAAAAAAAAAATTAAAAAAAAAAATTCTGTGCAGTTTTGGCGCCCCCCTCTATATCTGCAACCATTATTTTTACATTAAAAAAATTCTAACATAAGGGAAAATGAGCCAAAAATCTAAAACGGTCGGTCGGTCTGAGCCTCAGCTTTAGGTGTTCACAGTCAGAACATGCTAGAGCGCTGTGCATTGATGGGTATCGGTCAAGTGTTTATAGAATTGAACGTTGAGGAAAGAAAGACTAATGTTAGAGAACTATGAAGAAAAAAGCCATATCTCGCCTAGGGCGCCAAATAGGCTAGGTCCGCTCCTGAGAGCACAAGTACAATACACCATCCAACCAGAGTGAATAGATGCTCCAGAAATAAATAAATGTCTCACGACTCAGTGCATGTGTGTGTTCCTGTGGGTTGCCCATCGCATCTGTGTGTGTGTGTGTTAATCTGATGACAAATAAAGACTTATAGGTATTGTATATACTAAATTAATCATTCCAGCAATGTAGGCTTTTTGCGCACAGCCTGGGCGGCCAGAGCATCTAACTGTTCTAACAGCAATATATAATCCATTTCAGAAGCAGAACGCCAAAAATTATTGAAAAGTTCTTGGATTTTAACCTCTTAAGCCCAGAGCCATATTTTCTGAAAATCCGCCTAAAATACATACCTAAGTAAATGGAATATTGCTCCACTTCTACAAGGTCCATTTACATGTTCTTGGTATCTAGGGACATCTAAGGACCTCAGTGAATGTATTTCCAGTGTCATAAATATTGTGTCTATTAGTAGGCTTGCTTAAATTGTGATGAAACAAAGGGGAATATGAATTGTGATTTTTCTTTGCATCTTTGACAGTGAATAACACCATGCTAAAAATGACCAGACATAAGAAACTGCCACTGATCTCGTTCAGTATACTTCTTGAGATCGCATGTACAAAAATTCTAAGGAAATTAATAAAGGGAAGATGATTAAACAGAAGGTTTTGTAGATACAGTACTGAATTCTGCCATCCGGACCCATGCAATTTTAAATATTATTATAGAATATAGGATATGAGGCCTATAAATTACCTTATTATAGCCAACTTGCACACTGGATCGGGCCAAATCTACTCTTTCCAATGGCAGAGTTAAATTTGGATTTAGTATCACCAGGCGTGCATGAAGAACAGAGAATGAAATCTACTGTATGTACAGTCGTTTTTTTATTTTTGCAACAGCTACGCCATTGTTAAACTGATTTCAAATCGGATGGTTGCTAAATGTTCAAAATAGGGGAGACAAACTAACTGCGCTCCAATATATGCCAATAACATTCAGTTTTGTGGTATATAATACAGAGTAATAAGAGAAATAAAAGAAATAAGAGTTTCTTATCTGGGTAAGAGTGCTCTCGACCACTCTTAGAATGTGGTCTTGCCTAAGAGAAAAGCAAAAATAAGAAAACATTGCTGAATCCCAGGTAAGAACAAAATAAGAAGAAATGCTAGTTAAGAATGAAATCTGTTCTTATATCGCTTCAAGAATGAGGCCCATTGTCTGTCTTTCCTCCCAGGTCGATGTGTTCGGATTTGGGGAAGACAAAGATGGAAACTGGAGCCACTATTGGGAAGAACTGAAAAACAAAAATCTGAAAACTGGACAACATGATGGAATGTTTGAGTATAAACTTATTGTGGAACTGTCTAACAAACAAAAAATACATTTCTTTAGAGGATATTGAGCAATTATTATAGCGTATTATATTTGGTGACCCACTACTAAGTTCCACAAGGAGTCGCGAATCCCTCTTGATTTGAAAGTTGTACGCATTTATATTAAAGAAACATGTCTCAGTATTTAATAATTTTTGTGAGGAAGACAATGCAATGTAAGGATTATTTAAAAAGTTTGTTGCATTACTGCTGATCAGCACGCCTATCAGGTTAACTGGTGACGTTCGCAGGCTATAATCTCCAGACATGTTTTGGACATTCAAGACCGTTTTCAAATAATCTAACGAATTGTGCTCATAAAATGGTTAAAATGTTAAATGTGATTATAATATTGTATAGTGACGTGCACAGGCTGACTTCCTGCAGACCGGCCGTCAGAATGTTAATTTGGGATAAATAAATAATAATGGGTTTCTTTATTTATTTTCGTTGTATTGTGCTTGTGCATGATGACATACATAATCAAATGTCTAATCTAATTGTTCTATTCATGCAAATATCTGAAGCATTTTTATTAAGGTGACTAACCTCTCAAGCACTCATTGCTTTGTACACTCATACTCATTTGTCATGTTATTCAATATAGGCATGCTTGATTGCATGATTCTATCACACATTGAGTACTGCTTCACAAACTGGTCTTGCACAGGTGTGACGATTCTCAAACCCATAGAACAGCTATAAAGTGCACTTAAAGTATTCGATAGGAAACCTCACTCATATCAGCACTGTCACATTCTTCAGATGAAATAATTTTTGAGTTTAGCCAATTTTAAAGTTTTTAAACAGGCTATTGTTATATACAAGACCCTACAAGGTCTGTGTCCGCACCCTCTGAGGGAATTCATAGAAAGGAAGCCCGATAGAGGGATCAGCACTATAGAGCAACCACTAGAGGGGATTGCGAAGTGCCCGGCCGGCAAACCGCCTTTGGTAATAACACCCTTCTCGGCAGCGGAGTACTGTGCTCCAGTCTGGAGCAGAAGCCCACACGTTAAAAAAGTTGATGCGGCTACTAACAACGCCCTCCAGATCATCACTGGATGCCTGAAGGCTACACCCGTCTTCCTGCTGCCAGTCCTTGCAGGAATCGCACCAGCTGGCTTACGACGAGAGGCTGCAACTCTCGCCCTAGCAAGGAAAGCAGTGAAGCATGACTGGCACACCCTACATAACATTACAACAACAACAGCACCTATGAGCAGACTCAAGTCCCGCCACCCCTACAACACGGCGGCACAAGAGATGCTCCATTCCACCACTGAGGACCTATCCAGAAATGGATGGCTGGCGGCAGCCTGGAAGAGAGAGTGGGAGAGTGCTGGGCCAACCCATATCCACCACTACATCTGGGATCCAGGAGATGGCGCCACAGGAGACGATCTTCCACGCCGGCAATGGGTTCTGCTGAACCGTTTAAGATCTGGGGTCGGTCGCTTTAAAGCAGCATTAAAGAAGTGGGGCCTGGTAGACAGCGCTGCATGTGAGTGTGGAGACCCTGAGCAGATTGTTGACCACATCCTGACCATCTGCCCCCTATACAAACCACCCTCGGAAGCCAGCCTCTTTGATGTGGGACCAGAGTTAAGGGCATGGCTACAAGATACGGAGTTGGACCTCTGACGTTACACGAAAGAAGAAGAAGTCCAGGGCTGTTTAATCTGGAACGATCTACCATTGACCATAAGATATTGTACATCATTTCCATCTTTTAAGTTCAATCTAAAAAAAAATAGTTACTCGACAACCAAACCTGTGACCATGTATAGTCAAATAGTATAGTAGTGCACCCTGATAACAACATCCTACAACTTTATACCTTGTACTTAGTTTTTTGTATGTTTTTATGCTTTGTCTCATAGCATATGCTTCACTGCCTGCCTGTTTAGTTTTTATGTTTTATGTGGGGACTGCGGATGAAAACTATCATCCTTGCTAAGGATGTCCATTAATATGCTCTGTCCAGTCTAAATAAACAAATAATAATAATAATAATAATAGGCAATGTCCTGAAATAACTTCTCAATTTCTCAATTCTCCGCTTGAAATTATTAATCAAAATGTCCATGGACAAATACATTATAAATTATAAATTTTTTGGAGCACACCTGTCCATAGTGCTGAAACTTTATACCAAATTAAGCACTGTGCCAGTGAAGATATTTTCTAATTAACAAATATTTTGAGTGAGCAAGTAGTATTTAATGTTTAGTTAAGCTGACTTCATTACTGCCTACGCCCATAGTCTAAATCTGCAGCTCCTGGCTCTAACTGAGACCTGGATAACCCCCAATAACTCATCAACACCTGCAGCCAGGGCCGTAGCCAGGGTTTAGAAATTAGGGAGGTCCATTTATTTTTTTGGCCCAGACCGGCCCACTATAATCGGTCGGACACCACCCACCGGTACACCATCCTTGCGGTCCCCTTAAATATGCGTACCTACTGTACTATTCCCCCAACCCACTACAACGCTGGGTAGTAAGTGCCATGGACAAGTGGACCAGTGTACTCCCTCGCTCTTGGCTGAATCTTGTTTTGGGTGGTGATGTAAAAACACCTGCATCATAGCAGGCTCAGGATGGGCAAAGTAGTCTATAGCCTGTTCATCCCTGTCTCTCTCCTCCACAACCTGGCTTGACTAGACATAAGGAGAGAGAGATGATTACAATTAACTGGTACATTCAGGTCCAGAATTGTTGAAATTCTCTGACAAAGATGTGCAAAAAGCTGTACAATTTAAAAAATACCATACTGGTAATGAGCAAATCGTTGTTTATTCAATGAATGCATGAGCTGTTCCATCTTATTTCATTTGATACTAACTACTCAGTTCATACACATTTCAAGTATTCAAATATCAATGATGAATATTGCATAAGGTTTACACAGTTAATAGATCACCTTGTTTTATATTCATGTTCAGAGAGGAGTAATAGTTATATATTTGTATGTGATTTATATGGCAATTAAATCAATGGTGTGTTTGTTTGGGGAGTTTGACCTACAGTTAATGTGCCTACCACGTGAAGGTGCATGATCAATGGACAGCACAAAAACAATTTGTGTAGGTGGAGACTAGAGCTACCACAGATAGTAATACGTTATTAAGAGTAAGTAATCCATAACATATATTATATCCTAATAGTTACCTTATTACCATTCTTGGCTGAAAATAAACTTTGCTGCCTGTTGTGAATGTGTTTTTCCCTGTAGGCTAATACATAAGTAGGCATACATTTTTGCAGTTGAGGAAAAATTTGCAGTTGAGTAGGCTACAGATACAGCCAGGATTAGTCCTGGAACCACTGTTAGGGGGCCGTTTGGGGGCCGTTTGCGCATGGTTAATGGTAACAATGACCAGCGGGGGCGCTCTCATACAGCTGGTGACAACTGCCCGACGCACCGGCTTTTTGTTCATTCATTGGAAGCTCGAGTTCCATTCAGTTCCATTACAGCTGGTGACTTCATTCATACAGTAGGATGCTACAACGTCCTACAGTATGTCTACAGACTGCACGATTAGAATGTTGCTGAATTAAAGAATGAATAAGTTAAACGTGTAAATTCAGCAGTCAAAGTGTATATATTAAAACGTGTCAAATCTAACTTCATTAGACGGCCGACGTATGGCTCTCTTGTCCATTCATTTCATCAGAAGAAAGCGTTAGTGTAATTGTGGTAATATTGCCTTTGAATTTCATAATTAATATGTGTGAATAAATTAGAGAACCATAATGCAAAAAGGAATGTGTACCCTTTCAACAGTAGAGGGTGTGTTAAGTGATACTGATGTTACAGAAATAGTCAATAAACCCCCACTAACAAATGTACTCAGTACTCAGAACAAAGAGACAAAGGTCACACCTACTGTGACCAGATTACCGCAGAGGACAGCTGGTCTAACCAGAGACCTCATACTGGCTCTGACATTATAAGACAGGACAATCTATTAATCAACTGTTTAGTATCAAAAGGTCTCATATGATGTCTGGTATCAGTCTAAGAAAGCACTGACTGTACTGGGATGATATTAGACATCTATAGCCATATAGAAGGAATGTTAATGTTGGGACCTGTTGGGACAGACCCATCAGGAAGACAATGACGGGGGCCACTAGCGGCCCCCTCTGGGTATTGAGTCAAGATCCACACAGGAGATCAAGGGGGGGGGGCAGCCGGCCTCCCCCCAGAGAAACCCAGAGGTGGGGGCAACCAGCCCCAACAGGAAGAAAACACCAACCCCCCACAAGAGATCAACCCCCACAAGAAGACGCTGGATTGGACCAGCCATATGTATTATTGGCTAGAAATGATAGGATATAAGGGCCTACATAGGGTTATTCTGGAGCTCTCAGACCAAACACAACCCCAGGGGGTCTGTTGAGCTCCACCGCTTCACCACCAGAGAGACTGAACTGCAGCTTTTTATGTGAGTAACTCATGGACCCTTTGTTGGTTAGAGTTTAGTGTAAATCCTTAATATCTGAAACCAGATTTACTCATGTATAAATGTGTGCAGCATGGTCAATGTATGTTCAGATTATGTTACCGACTGTTTTATGTACATTATTGAGGTTGGAGATGCAAACCTGATTGTGATATTTCTGTACAACAGACAGCTCTGTTAATGTTCTCTGATCATCTTTTGTATGTAAAAGTCAACCTTTTATTCACCCTTGGCCCTGACTCAAATAAATCAGTTGAGTTGAAATACAGTTCTGGTTTGTCTGGCGTGCACGTTTTATTCCTCATCTGCTAAGTCAGAAGAGGAGACCAACGATTCTACAAGTATGAATCTTTCCTCCTCCTTCCAGATAGTCAATCTCATTGTGTTGTACTACAATAACCTCAAATTATTGTAGAAAGTCTGTGGGAATTTACCACAGAAATGGTGCCGTTCTTCCCATCCTTTGTGTCTCCCCCTGAAGAGGTGCGGTAGGGTCTTGTCATATGTATCATATCTGGACCTTGCTGTGTGTTGGGGACACGGGGCAAAGAGCTGGGGTGTTGCTGCGTTTGAAGTGATTAACGATGGGCTTGTTGTCTGGATGGAGGAGAGAGGGGGACAGGTTGAAGGTTGGTTGTGTACGCCACTGTTGGGGCCCACGGTGAATATGGCTTTTGCATGCAGGGTTGGGGGGTGCGGTGTCTTAGGTTAGGATGTCCGGAGGTATGACGATCGCGCTTGTTGTGCAGTGAACATGCAAACGTGGGCTTTTTGTGTTTGTATGTTCATTCAGACACAGGAGGCCGGTCTCGGCCCAGCGGGCCACGGGGGTTGGGTTGGTTAACTCGTATGGAATATACTTTATGAACTGTACGGGGAAGTTGGAGTAATTACAAGGCCTCATGTTATAGTAATGTGATTGCGTATTGGTGCCGCACAGACTATCTGGTCATGTTATAACGGGGGTGGCGTCGCATGACGGCAGGTAAAAGGCTTTTCTTGCTAGGAAGCACGGTTATTCTGGTGTATACGACAGGAGCGCGTTCTGAGTATGTAATTGCCCTAAAATTATTCTCAGGAAGAGGGCGCGGGTAAGTTGGGGAGATTTGATTGTTCTGAAATGGAAGGGGAGCTGTGTCCAATGTGCATTATGACCCTGCTTGTAGCCACAGAATAGGCGGGACGGGGACCGTGAGTGGGTCAGTATGGGCATAAATGCGTCGGGCTAAGGGCTCTGTTGCTATTTCAGAACATGCAAGTCAAGTATGGTGAAAGATTGTTAGACCCTGGCATGATCAGCGCAGGATGGTCTGTGCGATTGCAGGATTAAAACGTAGTAATTAATGGAAGTGTAGGGTGCCGGCGTGTTCAGGGTGCGTTGTACGTTCTATGGTAGAATTATAGCACAATAATTAAATGTAGATATATTGGCCGTCCTTAGGCATAGTATCCTTTTTAATCTTGAGCGAAACCGGCCTGTTAATTGATTACGTTCGCTGTGATACAAAAACAATTCGGTCGAAATGACTGATAAAGTACTTAAGAGTTGTATGGGGACTATGGCTATGGTTAGGAATTGTAGGGGGGACTATGGCTGTGGTTATGAATGATTGACGAAACGTAGGAGCGTATTGTTATTTTGTTATGATATTTTGATGACCAACGGACATATGTTGGAGGCGAGTCCTGCTGGTGGTTGGGGCTAGCTGGCTTAGCTCTGTGGAAGAGTCCGCGGTGATACTGGGGACGTTACGATGGCGTTATGAGAGAATTGTTTGAACGCTGTGGCGGCGATTGCAGGTGGGAGGCGAATCTAGACGTGGACTGGAGAGATTGTTGCCGTTTTGGGGGTTATTATTGATGCGGTAGCGATAGTGTTTGATGTTAGGGAGAAGCTGCTTGTTGACGTCATAGTGTTGTGGAGAGTATGTAACGTTCGCGGTGCTATGAAGTGAGGTGGAGAAGGTAGGAGAGAGGATTCGTGTTGAACTATATGTGCGGCGTTGGTTTGTGTGAATGTTTTAAAGATTATTTTCTGTTAGAGTGGTTGGTTATTTTAAGCTTGTGTGAATTGTGTATGCGTTGGTTGGTACTGAGCGAATTGCGTGGATGAACGGATCTTGAAAGGCACGGCTCCCGTGAGGGCCTTGAACGTCGCATTAGAGCTGGCTAAAGCTAGTTAGCTTGCATGCCGTTGTTTTGTGGCGTTTGCGGGCGGCGTACGTAACGTTTCGAGTTTTGAGAAGGGGTAGGGAACGTCGTGGCAGATTATGAATATCGGGGCATGTTATGAATGCCGTGGCAGATTTTGGTTGTCGTAAACGACGTTATAACAGCCGCTTCGGTTGCAACTGCGCATGCGCGGTACAACGTGGATTGGGTCTGGTGCATTCGTGATAGTTCGCTCGGGGGACAGGAATAACGGGTAAGAGAATATTCTGCATTATGTAATATGGTTATATTTGTATATTGTGCATTGTATTTTTGTGTAAGCAGGGGAAGAGATGTAACATGTATGGTGGTTAGGTTAGGGGAGATGGTCATTGAGGGTTTACTTAGGCTGCAAACAATACAGTGAGCCTATTGAGGAGAAATGAAATAATGGATACATTGCCTATGATAAATCTGGGGTTCACAATCCGGCTATACTGGGTAGATTGTATTATTGTCTTTGATGCACAGGGGTATATTTTTAACCAGGGGGGAAAGACTAGGGATTGATTAAAAATAAGTACAGCTCAATACACACAATTGTTAAGGGGATGCAGACCAAAGGAAGACTTTTGTCTTGTTTACATCAGGGTCCCCCATTTTCAATTCATCAGATAGTCAGTACTGCTACAACTATACATTAATGACATACCAGATTTGCAAATTCAGTCACCCGTGTTAAAATACATCATAACTTTTATTGCATACATGGTACACAGATAAACGGGAGTTTGAGAGTAGCTATAGGCTGAATTTGGAAAATGGCTCTACACTAGAGTTACATGTTGCTTGCAGTAAAATCAATTTATCACATGTGTATGAAGAAAGGAGCATTTAGGACTAACCACTATAAATGTTATGCTGAAATGAATGATGCTTACATGTATAATAATTAGAGTTGATGGGGTATTTCCAGTTTTTTAAATTTGTGTAACATGTACAATTGTAAACTTGGAATAATGATGTTGTGTTTTATGTAGCTTGAATTAAGATGCTTGTATAGAATGCATTGATGTTGAAATGTCAGATGTTGATACTTGTTATAGCTTTAATAACACTGAAGATTTAAATAGGATAATGTTTATATTATTTGCTAAATGTTTTTGTAGTGGAATTTGATACAAGCCCGGTTGTGAAGCAGGATAATTTACTGATGCTTGTTTTAGATTGTTAAATCTTTAATACACTGTTAATATGGTTAGGACATGTGTTTATGCTTGGTTTAGATTGGTAAATCTTTAATACAGTGTTAAAATGTTGACACAAGCCTCCGACTTGTAGGATAATTTATTGATGGAGGCTTGCTGCAATGACAAAGTTTGATATGGTTGTGTTTACAGTGATCGAAACGATTGTTTTTATTAATCCTTAATGAGTTTCATTGCTATGTTGAAATACTGTTAGAATGTTATGTCTTTAAATGCCAATTGCAAAATCCTTGGGTCACAGTGGGATAATTTAGTGACAAGGGGTTTGGTTTATATGCTATTTTGATGACTGTATGATGGTGTATTACTTTTAGACTCTAGGGGACAGCTGCCCCTGGGGGATGAAATGTGTGAGTTTGACCCTTTTTGGTGTTTACAGGAGGGCCCAAGGGGGGTCGTGCATACAGCTGTTGTTTACAATGGCTGTTTGTTCTTATATGACAGGATGGCGTGAGATTAGATGCAACAGGAGAGGGTCAGAGGTGAGGATGCAGGAGACAGTTGTAGAGTGAGAGAACAGTTGGCAGTTATTTTTATGACGGGGGAAAGGTTGAGACAGGAAGCGTGCTAATACAGAACACAGCTGATGGAGGGGTGAGCACAGTAATTGAATTAGGATAGCCAGTTCAGATGAGGTTAATTACATTGGGGGGCTACCTGTTTGATTAGAAGGATTAGCTTTGGCTCTCAGGACACTGGGTATGTTTTGGGGTCTATCGCTGAGGGGGTTCCCAGACTTCCTCTGGATGTGAGGAGTAGAAGATACAGTGAGGACTGTATGGTGAGAAAGTGTGTATTGTATTAGCCAGGGATGAGTGTAGCCTGATGAGAGAGCAGAAGAGATGAGCGCAGGGGAACTAACATTGTTTGTCTGTCTGTTGGTTGATTAATGAGTGTATGAAAGGAAGTATGTGTTTATAATATGAATGAAGCGTGGATGATGTTGGATTGTGATGTTTGATTGGGTCCTTTTGATTTCAGTGAATGATTGAGCTGGGGGTGGGGGCCAGGAAGCCCTAAATTACCCATTTACACACACACCCACACACAGGCACACGCACACACACACACAGACACACACAGACACACACGCACAGACGCACACATACAGGCACACACACACACATTCGGATCACACATACATACACACACACAACTTAGCTTTCACTTAAGGGGAAACTAGTCTTAGAAATGACAAAAATGTGTTTAAGTAACCACTTGGGTTATACCGCAAATAGACCTGGGAATTATTGTCGCTTATCATTTGTTTCATATCATTTGTTTTACGGAGGGAGTTTGTTTTTATTACTTTCATTTTGGTTTGATTTCTTTTGAGTGTCTTGTGTGGATGAGGGAATGAATTTAGATTTTTAGATTTCTTTTCTATTTTTAATCTTTAAATTTAGATTTTTAGATTTCTTTTCTATTTTTTCTATGATTGTGTGGCCTGAGCCTGTAGAGGGTGTCTGTGCTGGCTTGTGAGTTGTCAAAGTCACTGACATGTGTGAAATGGAACGGTTGGGTGATGAGATGTTGAATGTGTGGTGTTGGAAAACCTGTTTTTTAGTTTATTTTCATTGATTTACTGTTTTAGGTATGAATGGTAATTTTTTGTGTGAAAATTGCAAGGCAGGTGATCGGGGGAGGTGTTGTATTTGAATATTAATTGGTGGTTTTTGTTTTTTCCCAATCTGTGTTACATGATGTGGCGGGGGAGGACTGTTGAAAGAGGAGATGCATTGGATCCGATCGATGACAAGTTAAGTAGTGCCACCACGATTTGCATATGGAATTAATGGCTTCCCTTATTGAGTATGTTGACATATTGTGTAAAATGATTTGCTCTGTGCTTGTGTCTTCAACAGCTCAGAAAAGGGAGGGGAAAGGCAGAGCAACGCTGGGAGAGACATGAATACATTTCATTAGATTATGACAAGATGGTGTGAACCCGTTCAGTCAGTTCCTGTGGGAGATTGTTGGATTATGAAGAGAGGTCGCTTGGGACGCTGCCCCTCCTTCAATATAGCCCCGGATACAAAGGCCGGGGGTTTGAGACAAACCTCCGGACTGACAGAGTCGTTAGTCTGTAGATCCATGGAAATACAGTCATGGGACAGGATATAACGAGGTCACAGGCCTACAAACATTGGCTTCGGCTGAGGCTGGCCGACATGGGGTGGAGGGGGGGGGGGGGGCGAAAACGGTCAGAGACTGTGCAACCAAAGCGTTGAACAAGGGCCTCTGTGTGATTGATTGGTATGTTGGACGGGAGGTGGCTGAACGGTAACAACTGATATAGATTATGACACAACGCAAGAGTACTAAACTAGACACATACACATAGGTTGTATATTAGGTGAGGACATGGCCAGAGTGAGGTGAATGAAAGAAAATTTTCGTTGAAATTCTGCTTTTCTCTGCCAAAACTGAGCTGTGGAAACAAGGAGTGACAAGTTTATGACCGTTATGTGTCATAAAAGGGGGGAGGATAGGTGGGAAGCAATTAATTGATTATGCAGACGTGATTGTACTATCTTAAAGAAAAAATTAGCAGAATCAGAGAATGAATGTAAAATGGAAAATTGTGATACTAATGGATCTTGTCTCCCCAGATCATGTAAACGGATACCATAATTTTAAAAAATTGTGTTTTATTTGAAGGGTATAATGATTAGATTGAATTGTTTTATTGTGTTCAACAAGCTCAAAAGTTGTTGTTTCAAAAGTAGGCCTCTGGCTATGAGCCTTGAGGAACAAGAAAGCTAATTGCCAAAGAAAAATGGAAAAAGAAAAAATTGAGACATTTTGAAAAAAATGAATTTTAATTTTGGGAAAAAATGAATTTTATTATGTATGGTTAGTACGAAAATCAAGTCAATATACAGTATATGACAATGTGAATTGCCAAAGTGGGGAATGTGGTAATATTGCCTTTGAATTTCATAATTAATATGTGTGAATAAATTAGAGAACCATAATGCAAAAAGGAATGTGTACCCTTTCAACAGTAGAGGGTGTGTTAAGTGATACTGATGTTACAGAAATAGTCAATAAACCCCCACTAACAAATGTACTCAGTACTCAGAACAAAGAGACAAAGGTCACACCTACTGTGACCAGATTACCGCAGAGGACAGCTGGTCTAACCAGAGACCTCATACTGGCTCTGACATTATAAGACAGGACAATCTATTAATCAACTGTTTAGTATCAAAAGGTCTCATATGATGTCTGGTATCAGTCTAAGAAAGCACTGACTGTACTGGTATGATATTAGACATCTATAGCCATATAGAAGGAATGTTAAAGTTGGGACCTGTTGGGACAGACCCATCAGGAAGACAATGACGGGGGCCACTAGCGGCCCCCTCTGGGTATTGAGTCAAGATCCACACAGGAGATCAAGGGGGGGGGGCAGCCGGCCTCCCCCCAGAGAAACCCAGAGGTGGGGGCAACCAGCCCCAACAGGAAGAAAACACCAACCCCCCACAAGAGATCAACCCCCACAAGAAGACGCTGGATTGGACCAGCCATATGTATTATTGGCTAGAAATGATAGGATATAAGGGCCTACATAGGGTTATTCTGGAGCTCTCAGACCAAACACAACCCCAGGGGGTCTGTTGAGCTCCACCGCTTCACCACCAGAGAGACTGAACTGCAGCTTTTTATGTGAGTAACTCATGGACCCTTTGTTGGTTAGAGTTTAGTGTAAATCCTTAATATCTGAAACCAGATTTACTCATGTATAAATGTGTGCAGCATGGTCAATGTATGTTCAGATTATGTTACCGACTGTTTTATGTACATTATTGAGGTTGGAGATGCAAACCTGATTGTGATATTTCTGTACAACAGACAGCTCTGTTAATGTTCTCTGATCATCTTTTGTATGTAAAAGTCAACCTTTTATTCACCCTTGGCCCTGACTCAAATAAATCAGTTGAGTTGAAATACAGTTCTGGTTTGTCTGGCGTGCACGTTTTATTCCTCATCTGCTAAGTCAGAAGAGGAGACCAACGATTCTACAAGTATGAATCTTTCCTCCTCCTTCCAGATAGTCAATCTCATTGTGTTGTACTACAATAACCTCAAATTATTGTAGAAAGTCTGTGGGAATTTACCACATAATGCTTCTTGTTAACAATAAATTTGTGTACGCAATGTCGCTGAATAAAATAATTAAACCGTTCTTGAAACCATTCTTATTATATATTATTACTATTGTATTATGCACATCGTTGCGGGCAATTTAATTTTATAAATAATAAAAAAAAATATATATCAGAATGGCTGGGATTCAAACCAGGGTCATCCGCTTGAGAGGTATGAGCATTAACAGTTACACCACAGTACCAGACAAAATAGATCCATTATATATACACAATATACACATTGACTGCTCCATTCGACAGGTTTTAACTGGTTAATTATTTTATTCAGCAACATTGCGTGTTGTTTTGTTCCAGGTAACCATAGTTAAATTCCATTCCTGCATAAACGCGGATCATTGTTCAGCATTCCTAAGCAATTAGCCGTCATTGTAATTTAAAGGTTTAGAACGCCTATTCACATATACGTCTGTAGACATATGGTATGGTATTTATTTTAGACAACAAAACATATACAGATCGTTATACAGTATATACTGTAGGACGATGTAGCGTCCGTCTAATGACTTTGCGCCTCCTGGCGGCATAAAACAGAACAGCAGCCTGAGTTCCCAATTAATTCCAACGACGTGATATCACCGTGCGCGCGTCGCGGCAAAGCGTCCATGAAAACTAAAGGCTTCATCTGTATATGTGCTGTGTTTTTATGTCTTCCATCGAGGACCACCTTGGAAATAAGTGATCCTCAGGAATACAAATTGGTTATTTTTATGACGTGTTTTTAATTTCCAAATAAATCCAATCAAATAAAAAAAAGCTGTTTTTGCAGTTGAGCTACAGGTGTTGTATATTATAGAGCCTTTTCATGCATCTTTATCAAGGGAACCCTTATCCTAATGATTTAAAAAAAAAAATATTATGATGATACGATATGGACCTAGTAGTTGGGTCATCTGTGGCACTTCGTTTCTCAATGGATTTGTCATCTAGGAGAGTTGATAAACTAATTTAGCTGGGGTGTATTTTTTAAAAAGGCGGAGGGAATTTGTGAGACTGCCGTGGACATTAACTTTTTAATGGTTTGACCTACAATGATGCACAATACATGGTACCAGCCCCCTCTCAGTCATGTACCAGCCCCCTCTCAGTCATGTACCAGCCAGCCCCATCTCAGTCATGTACCAGCCATGTAAACCAGCCCCCTCTGAGTCATCTACCAGCCCCCTCTCAGTCATGTACCACAGCCCCCTCTCAGTCATGTACCACAGCCCCATCTGAGTCATGTACCAGCCCCCTCTCAGTCATGTACCAGCCCCCTCTCAGTCATGTACCAGCCCCCTCTCAGTCATGTATACCAGCCCCCTCTCAGTCATCTACCAGCCCCCTCTCAGTCATGTACCACAGCCCCCTCTAAGTCATGTACCACAGCCCCCTCTCAGTCATGTACCACAGCCCCATCTGAGTCATGTACCAGCCCCCTCTCAGTCATGTACCAGCTTCCTCTCAGTCATGTATACCAGCCCCCTCTCAGTCCTGTATACCAGCCCCCTCTTAGTCATGTACCAGCCCCCTCTCAGTCATGTATCACAGCCCCCTCAGTCATGTACCACAGCCCCATCTCAGTCATGTACCACAGCCCCATCTCAGTCATGTACCACAGCCCCATCTCAGTCATGTACCAGCCCCCCTCTCAGTCATGTATACCAGCCCCCCTCTCAGTCATGTACCAGCCCTCTCTCAGTCATGTACCAGCCCCCTCTCAGTCATGTACCAGCCAGCCCCCTCTCAGTCATGTGCCAGCCCCCTCTCAGTCATGTACCAGCCTCCTCTCAGTCCTGTATACCAGCCCCCTCTCAGTCATGTACCAGCCCCCTCTCAGTCATGTACCACAGCCCCCTCTCAGTCATATACCACAGCTCCCTCTCAGTCATGTACCACAGCCCCCTCTCAGTCATGTACCACAGCCCCCTCTCAGTCATGTACCACAGCCCCCTCTCAGTCATGTACCAGCCCCCATCTCAGTCATGTACCAGCCCCCCTCTCAGTCATGTACCCTGCACGACTGGCGGTGCTTAGTAAGAGATGTGATTGGGCCAGCCCAGTGTCAGTCAGTACCAATGGGCCGCTGTCCCAGCCTAGTAGTGGGCCGGTCGTTGACCAAAATATTATTTTTCTTTTCTTTTTTTCTTTTATTTTTAATAATCTTTTTTTTTATTTTTTTATAGTTACAAATAGTTACCGAGGTCCGGACCTCGGTGACCCCATAGCTGGCTACAGCCATGCCTGCAGCATTATCTACAAACTATAACTTCACTCACACACCTCAACCTTCCAGACGGGGTGGAGGCACTGGCCTCATGACATCTCCTTCATGGGCTACAAACTTAACACCACTCCCAGAACTGTCACTCTCCTCTCTCGAATATCATGCAGTATCTGTCTCTAATCCTTTCAATCTCACCATTGTTACACTCTACCGCCCTCCAGGTCCGCTCGATCACTTCACAGATGAGCTGGACATGCTTCTAAGCTCCTTACCGGAAGATGGTACCCCTCTCCTTCTATTGGGCGACTTCAACCTGCCTGACTCATCTCAGTCAGTCATAGTAGTCTCCCTCCTACAATCGTTTGACCTGACACCCACTGCCATGCCTCCCACCCACAAAGCAGGCAACTCCTTGGATCTCATATTTTCCCGTAACTCCAGCATCATTAACACCATGGTAACTCCCCTACATGTATCTGACGATTCCTTCATATCCTTCTCACTAATTCTCATGCTTAACCAAAAGGTCTTCACCCCAACTCAAACCGTCTCACTCAGACATAACCTGCCCTCCCTATCCCCCTCCACCCTCTCCTCTGACATACTATCCGCTCTACCTTTGAGTGACACCTTCTCTGCTCTCTCCACAGAGATGGCAACCTCCACCCTCCTCTCAGCCCTTGCAACCTCCTTCGACAACTCTGTCCCCTCGTTGAGAAACCTGCCCGCCGTTCCCCACCCAGTCCATGGCTGACAGATCCAGTGAGAGAACAAAGACAGGTCCTGAGAGCAGCTGAGAGGAAGTATAGAAAGTCACGCCTCACTGCTGACATCGACACATATCACAACCTCTTGTTAACATTCTCCAAAACCATTACTAATGCCAAAGCTTCTTTCTTTCACCATAGGATCGAGGCCTCTGCCAAGAATCTTCCAAACTGCATGGTACCATGTCCTCCCTCCTCACTCCCCCCCCCACCCCCCCTCCCTCATCTTTCTCTGCCGAAGACTTCGCAATCTTCTTTGAGGAAAAAGTGGCGAACATCCGCAGCTCCTTCTCCCAACCCCCACCCATTCCAAATGCTGAATCGAGAACCTCATCCTTCACTCTGTCATCTTTCTCTCCCATTACAGAACCCGAAACTCTGACACTGGTAACGTCGAACCGTCCGAATACATGCCAGCTGGACCAGCTACCCTCCCCACTCCTCCAGACCATAGCACCAGACATCCTCCCATTCTTAACTGCAACCATCAACTCCTCACTCAACTCGGGGGTGGTCCCCACCTCCCTAAAACAAGCCAGAGTCACGCCGCTCATAAAAAAAAAAACCTGAACCCTACCGTCATAGGCAACTACCGTCCTGTCTCTCTTCTCTCCTTCATTTCTAAAACACTTGAATGTGCTGTATCCAACCAACTTACTGCTTATCTCTTACAGAATGACCTCCTAGACCCTAATCAGTCTGGCTTCCGGACTGGCCACTCCACAGAAGCGGCCCTCATTGCGGTCACAGAGGCACTTCACTTAGCAAAAGCGAAAGGCCTCTCCTCTGTCCTGATTCTCCTAGATCTATCCGCAGCCTTCGACACAGTCAACCATCAGATCCTCCTCGCGGCCCTCGCAGAAATGGGAGTGGCTGGCTCTGCGCTGACATGGCTGACATTATACCTCAATGACCGCTCCTACCAAGTGTCATGGAGAGGGACCCTGTCGGCCACTCGCCCCCTGCGGACGGGTGTCCCCCAGGGCTCGGTTCTAGGACCCTTTCTCTTCTCCCTCTACACTAAATCACTGGGTAACATTATCACGTCTCATGGCTTCTCCTATCATTGTTATGCCGACGATACTCAACTCTTCCTCTCCTTCCCTCCCTCAGATATCCACGTCTCTGAGCGGATCTCGGCCTGTCTGTCCGACATCTCCGCCTGGATGACGACCAACCACCTCAAACTGAACCTAAGCAAAACAGAATTGCTCCACCTGCCGGCCAAATCCTCCCCCCTGATGATCTTTCAATCACAGTCGAGAATGCAGCTGAACCATGGTGTTGTCCTCGACGACCAGTTGAACTTCTCTGCTCACATCGCAGCGACAACCAGAACCTGCTGATTCCTCCTGAGCAACGTCAAAAGGATCCGCCCCTTCCTGACAAAAGAAGCCACCCAACTCCTCGTCCAATCAACAGTCATCTCCCGCCTCGACTACTGCAACGCACTGCTCGCTGGCCTCCCGGCCACTGCCACTAAGCCTCTTCAACTCATTCAGAACGCAGCGGCCCGCCTGATCTCAAACCTACCGAAGTCGCCCCATGTCACCCCACTTCTTAGGGACCTGCACTGGCTCCCCATTGCTGCACGAATCCGCTTCAAGGCCCTCGACCTAGCATACCGTGCAGCAAAGGGAACCGCTCCCGCCTACCTCCGGTCAATGGTCTCTAACTACACACCCTCAAGACCCCTACGCTCTGCATCTTCTGGCCGCCTCAGACCTACTCCTATCCAAGCTCCGGGAAGGTCATCAAAGAGAAGTCGCCTATTCTCAGTCCTTGCCCCACAATGGTGGAATGAACTACCCACCCCAGTTAGGACAGCCGAAACCCGTCCAATCTTTCGCCGTCGACTAAAGACGCACTTCTTCAACCATTATCTGAATTTTTTTTTAATAAAATAAAATAAAATAAAATAATAATAATAATAATAATAATAATAATAATAATAATAATAATAATAATAATAATAATAATAATAATAATAATAATAATAATAATAATAATAATAATAATAATAATAATAATAATAATAATAATAATAATAATAATAATAATAATAATAATAATAATAATAATAATAATAATAATAATAATCATATCTAACCCTAACTAACCTTACTGTCATGCACTTGTCCTAATAAACTAACCTACACTGTAGCACTCAACACTTTGATGAACATTGTTACTCAGCTGATAGAGTTGTGCCCTTCCTGATGACTTGTTGTATAGAACTTGTAAGTCGCTTTGGATACAAGCGTCAGCTAAATGACTAAATGTAAATGTGTCCCTGTTGAAGCCATTCCTCTCATCGCCCTTGTCCCCGCCACTCCCTGCGGTTCCTCCACCTCGCATTATTGATGGTCAGCCTGTCTATACGGTGCGGAGGATCCTGAGTTGTAGGCGGAGGGGTAGGGGGTTTCAGTTCTTGGTGGATTGGGAGGGGTACGGGGTAGAAAGGCGTTCTTGTGTGCCTCAAAGGGATATTTTATACCCCAGCCTGATCGATGATTTCCGGCGGCTGCATCCCGAGGCCCCTAGGTGAACGTCTGGTGCCGTTCGTCGGGGGGAGGTACTGTAACGTTCTAGGTTCCCTGCTTAGGAACCCAGCTGTCATTCTGGAATGTTGTCACCTGGTGGTTGGTTTTTGCATTTTGGTTGTCACGCCCACATTCCTGTTGTGTCACTGATTGGTACTCCCCACTGGTTGCTGTCACTGTGCTGTCAATCTGCTGTCACTGTTAATTGATTGGAATGTTGGGTTTGTGACTACTTATTCACTCTCTGTTTCCTTGTCTTGTTGTCGAGGCTTCAGAAATCCGTTCATGTGGGAAGGAGCTGGTCAGAGGTTGCTGAGCCACTCGCTGTGCACTTATGTTTTGCTCTGTTTTCTCTGTTGATGCCCGGTGTCTTTCCTGGCTTATCGCTGCTCTTTGTGTTTTAATAAAGACACATCCTTAGAAAGAGCTACCTATCTCCGTCTCTCCTTGTCTCCTCCACCATTGGACTCACTACCACTCACCCGCATACGTAACACATAGCTGGCAGTTGGCAGTTGGCTACAAGCATAGATGGGGCGGGCGTTATTATGCAGATGAGAAACCTCTGACATCACAGATACGCAAAATTTCAGATGACTCACTTGAGTGAGGGACAATATTGTGAGATGAGAATTGGAAGAATGCGCCAAATTGAGAATTAGAGACATAGATCATATTAATATAAGTCCACATAGCTAGAAAATAATGCTAAACACTGGAAAAGGCCATTTATAAGATAGTTCCCCTTTAAATGTGGCCCAATATCAGATTCCAGTGTGAACTGGTCACTGCTCTTGAAGTAACCTGCATGTGCAAATGAACAATAAAGAAGATGGACTTAAAGAAGTGTGATGAATGTCAATTCTAGAGTGACGTAAAAGTCGCATTGAAAGTCGAACGACTTTCAAAAAAATCAGACCTGTATCTGATTTAGGACCACACGTGAAAGTGGCCTGAATCAGAATTGAAAAGATCAGATTCCATGTGATTTGTGCCGTTCACACTGTTGTGAAATAATCTGATCTGAGTCACATAATGAGCAAAAGAAAAAATCTGATTTGGGCCACTTTTGCCAGTGTGAACTAGGGCTGACCCCGATTAGGTTCACAACATTCCATCCATCTGGTCTGAGCGCACTTCCACTTCCGCATTCCCGCAACAACGTTATCTGAACACTGGATCTACACTGGATCTAGTAGCCCTGGTAACACCACAAGATCTGCACGCTACCACTAGCACGACAGCGCTCACTTTTATTTCTTTTTCTGGGGACATTTTATACTGGGGCACAACTGATCAATACTGGGACACGTGCCCCAGTGAAAGTGGTCTAAATACGCCCATGCACTAGAGTAGACTAGACAAATATCAAGATGTATCCATCAGTGGACCAATTGCATGCTTTTGCAGAGGACAAGTAGCCTTCAGTCGACTCCTTCAGACATTAAGCACCCCCCCACAGCCCAAATAGAATAGAAAAATAATAATAATAAAAAAAATAAGTATATATATATATTTGTTTGTGCAGTCAGGGGGGACTACCAGTCGACTATTTGCAAATTTCGGTCAATCAAAGTTGACTTTCAAGATCCTTAGTCGTGGACAGCCCTAGTGGGAACATATGAAATGAGTCTCTGAGTCTCTGAGTACATGAGGAGGTGAAGAGGCTCTTGGGACGTCCCTCTCATGGTCTCATGGAGCAGGTTCTCCACAGGGTCTGCTGGTCTGCTGGTCTCATGGTCTCATGGAGCAGGGTCTCCACAGGGTCTGCTGGCCTACCGGTCTGCTGGTCTGCTGGTCTACCACCTGGGGCGGGGGGGGGGGCTTTACTTGCAGCACAGCCAAAGGAGAATGATTACATTATTAATTATCATCAGAGACACAATTATCAATTAATTGAATACGACAAATATAATATTATGCTATATACTATACTTATATACTATACTTGAACGGCCCTTCTAAGGTTTCTTTCCTCCACATTGCCTGTGGTGCATTTTTTCCTATTGCTAGGTTTTTAGTGAGTTTTTCCTTACCTTCGCGTGGGGTATGTCTGGGAGTGTTGCATTCATTTATTTTATTTATTTAAAAAATTTTGGACTTTATTAAGGTGTTTTTGTTTTGTTCTTGATTTATTGTGATGTTTCGTCTTGACTTGTTTAAAGAAGATGTGTCCGGCCCATGGGGACATTAACGTGTGTTGTCGGGCCTTACAAATACATTTGATTTGTGTGTTTGTGCATGTGTGTGTTACTGTACCTTGATGATCTTCTTCCAGAGAGCCACGATGGCCAGCAGAGTGGTACAGGCCACCACCACGATGCCTGCTACCATCGGCATCAAGGGAAACTTCATCGTCTTGTCTACAGATGGAGAGAGCAGGTGGAGATATGAGATGGAGAGAGCAGGTGGAGATATGAGATGGAGAGAGCAGGTGGAGATATGAGATGGAGAGAGCAGGTGGAGATATGAGATGGAGAGAGCAGGTGGAGATATGAGATGGAGAGAGCATCCTTCGGTCAATCCTCCTTCCAATGTGCTAACACCAGAGCTGCTCACCATATCCATACCATATCCACAATACCAATGTAATAAAAAAAGTCAACCAAGGAACAAGATTCTTGTACCGGATCTCCTCTCTGGTGAACAAGAATACCTTGAAGACTCTAACAGGAGCACTCATTCAAGGGTACTACGACTATGCTTGCACCTCATGGTACCAAAGCACCTCAAAGGCCCTAAAAACAAGGCTACAAACATCACAAAACAAACTGGTCAGACTACTGCTGGGCCTTACTCCTAAAACTCACCTCACCCCTGCACATTTTGACAACCTAGGATGGCTTAGAATAGACGACAGAGTACAGCAACTTGCAATGGGTCTGGTCTACATGATACACTACACCACTGGGATACCCATGTACATGTCGAAATACTTCCCAAAGGTCAATGAATTCCACGATCACAACACCAGAGGGGGTTCCACAAATCATGTTCAACCCATAATTCGGCTCAAACAAGGGACTAAACACGTTTCGCAAATATGCCACACGAATGTGGAATGCCCTACCCACAACTGTGAAGAAATGTGAATCCCTACCCTACCCAAAACCGCTCTCAAAGAGCACATACGGGTGGCTGCAATTAGAAACTGGCCCCTGTAAATGTCCAAATCCCCCCCCACCAATGTACAGTTTCTTCCCCTTCGGATGTATATATTTTTTATGATCTCTTTGGGTTATAAATCACAATCTGGGAACCCTGATGTAAACAAGACGAAAGTATTTTTCTGTTCTGCATCCTCTTATCAGTTGTTTTTTATTGAGCCTTACTGTATTGTACCCATTCTGCAATCCGTTAATAAAGTTTTCCATCAATCAATCTCTACAACACCAGAGCTGCTCACCACATGCCTATAACACCAGAGTTGCTCACCATATCTCTATAACACCAGAGCTGCTCACCATATCTATATAACACCAGAGCTGCTCACCATATCTCTACAACACCAGAGCTGCTCACCATATCTCTATAACACCAGAGCTGCTCACCATTTCTCTATAACATCAGAGCTGCTCACCATATCTCTATAACACCAGAGTTGCTCACCATATAACACCAGAGCTGCTCACCATATCTCTATAACACCAGAGCTGCTCACCATATCTCTATAACACCAGAGCTGCTCACCATATCTCTCTAGAATAGATGATGTAGATTTTTTTTTATACATTTTTTTTTTTTAGTAAAGTAAAACACAAAAAGTGTCACTTTAACCCATAAGAACCCACACCCATTTCTCCTTCAAGTAAAATTATGAGGGACATAAGACTGAATATAGACTACAAAGAACACATTTCTGAATTATTTTTCAAAATAGCACCCCCTAATGGCAAAGATCTGAAATGTTACATATATGTCACATTGGGCGTTAATCATTAAACTTATTCCTCATTGGAAAATAAATCAAGCTGACAATCTCTGTCTGTTTCTCTTTTTATTTGCATTTCCTCAAACTATAACAAGAGGTTATCCTATAACCTAGTTATATGAATACTGGCTGAGCGTTTCGCTCTTCGCCATAATGAGATATCTCTTATCTCCAGCACCTACTGTGCTCATGAACAAAACAAATGCACCAGGCCCCGCCCCAGCCTCCTCCTATAAGATGCCGGACATGGTCACACTCCCCCTTTCTCGGGAAAAAAGTTTCCATCATAGAAAACCCAACCAAGGGACCTCAGGGCGCTAAGAGCGAGACGCTCAGCCAGTATTCATATAACTAGGTTATAGGATAACCTCTCGTTATATAGCATTACTGGCCTCGCGTCTCGCTCTTCGCCATAATGAGATATGAGATATGGGGCAGAGCAGACGCGTGGGCACGCGGCCCGCAGCCAAAGGAAACAAATCAGAGCCCTTATCCCGCTGGTGTTGGGAGGGGAGTGACCGGAGAGCGAGCTAGACACAGCTAGACGGCGACGTTTTTTTAGGGCGTGCTCATCTAATGTAGCCGATCCCTTGGCCGCCAAGGCTGTCGGCCTTGCGATCACCTGTTTTCTTTGTGTCCAGGGTACGTCAGGCAGGGGAAACATGGCCGCTGGTTGAGGGCCTCGCCACAGCCGCTGGCGAGGCCGCACCCTCACCTCTGGCTGCGCGGTGTGAGGCGGTGTGGGGCCTAGGTCAAATACTGCCCGCGCTCCTGCGGAAAGACCAAAGTCCCTCTGCGGAGAGGGGAGCCCTGAGGAGGGAAAAAACTTCTCACCCCCTCAAGGGGAGACTGATCCAACCAAGATGTCTGTAAACAAGCGTTGACAGCATCCTAGCCCTCCCTGTGGTTATAGCTTGCGGCTAGGTCAAAGCTAATAACATCAAAACCTTGCGCAATGTTTCGACGTCAGCTGGCCCTAAGGCCCTGCCACCCGACACCATTTTTGACAGAAAAAACAGCAATTCGAACAATGTTACTAGTCGCTGCTAATTCTATACCGTGGCGGTATAGGCTTAACAGCCCACCAGCCACCTGCCGGGCCGACTCGCCTCATGGAGTCGGCCGGGCGGGACACCGTTCCAACATGTCAGAGGCAAAGGACTGATGCCACCTGCTTCACAAGCACGGAGCACCAGTGGTGGCTGCAACAAAAAACGACTACTAGTGAAAACACTGCCTCACTAGTAGGAATGCAGCAACCTCCTCTGTGGTGTGCACCCATGAAGGGGTAAATGAATAAATGAACGAAAACTCCACTAACACACTGCAGAATGGGCTAGCCCATACACACAATGTTAAGGGGATGCAGACCAGAGAAACACCAGTCCTGCACACAATTCATAGATTCACAAAAAGCACACCAGCCCTAGGCCTCAGCCCATCCACCCATGAAATGGTAAACAAGCCCCTGTCAAAACTCCCAACAGTAGACACCGATTGACCGTCAGCATGAATAGTTAAGAGGAGGGAAGACCTTTTAAAAAGACAGCCCTTGGCGGGGAACAAGAAACGGAGACCCAGCATTGTAGCATTAGCATTAGCCGAGCGCACTAGGATAGCTGGGAAAACACCCAAAACAGAGTCATGACGACCATGTTTTCCCAAATATCCTGCCCCTCGCGCCAATACACAACTCGGCTGTCTCACGGGACAACGAGCAGTATCACAAATGCTAGCATTAATGCCTGGCAGCGCAGGCCCTACCTGTGCGCGACCTAGCCCGACAGCTAGCCGCTGCGCGACGTCCCTCGGTCCGCTGTCACGAGACGAGGAAACCCAGGACAGGCCCGATGCGCTGTTAGGATGTGCCGAGAAGATTCCAGGGGCTGGTGAATCTCCGGCGAAAACCCAACATTGTAGAATTTCTCTCTGCATTTCATAACAACTAGTTCATGGAGTGCAATGCAGCGTCCATGATGGAAACAAAAAAAGAGGAAGGGGGAGTGTGAGCATGTCCGGCGTCTTATAGGAGGATGCTGTGGCGGGGCCTGGTCAGGTGCATGGGTGCATTTGTTTAGTTCATGAGCACAGTAGGTGCTGGAGATAAGAGATATCTCATTATGGCGAAGAGCGAGACGCGAGGCCAGTAATGCTATATAACTTTCCTTGTTCTGTTTCACATAACTTTCCCTTCGGTTTAAAAAGAAAAACACAACATTTTGCTGAACACAACTGAACTTTCCCTTCTGTTTTACAACACAACATTTTGCTGAACACAATTGAATACAAATCAATAAGACTGCCTCATATTGGAGGTCTTCTCAAAAAACCATTTTCAAAAAAGGTTTAGATACAATGTTAGGTTTTAGCACCATGTTTAAACCCTAGCCAAATGGAAAGATTTGAAACACTTTCTCTGGGTGGCACAACATGGCACTACAGGGTACTACATGGCACTACATGATACTACATGGTACTTAACATGATACTACATGGCACTACAGGATACTACATGGCACTAGATGGTACTACATGGTACTACAGGATACTACATGGTACTACAGGGTAATACATGGTACATGGTACTACAGGGTACTACATGGTAATACATGGTAGTACATGGTACTGCATGGCACTACATGGTACTACATGGTACTACATGATACTACATGGTACTACAGGGTAATACATGGTACTACATGGTACTACAGGGTACTACAGAGTAATACATGGTACTACATGATACTACATGGTACTGCATGGTAATACATGGTACTACAGGGTACTACATGGTACTACAGGGTACTACATGGTACTACATGGTACTACATGATACTACATGATACTACATGGTACTACAGGATACTACAGGGTACTACATGGAACTACAAGGTACTACATGGTACTGCATGGCAATACAGGGTACTACATGGTACTACAGGGTACTACATGATACTACATGGTACTACATGGTACTACATGGTACTACAGGGTACTACATGATACTACATGGTACGACATGGTACTGCATGGCACTAAAGGGTACTACATGGTACTACATGATACTAACATGGTACTACATGGTACTACATGGCAATGCAGGGTACTACATGGTACTACAGGGTACTACATGGTACTACAGGGTACTACATGATACTACATGGTACTACATGATACTACATGGGAATACAGGGTACTACATGGTACTACAGGGTACCACATGATACTACATGGTACTACATGGTACTACATGGCACTACAGGGTACTACATGGCACTACAGGGTACTACATGGCACTACAGGGTACTACATTGAAATATTACTTGTTTTAATATGCTTTGAACAATTGAACAATATAAAATATATTAACTAAATATCATTGAATCAGACAAATTAACTGAGCAGATCATAATAATTGTTCTTATTGTGACATATATATATGTCACATTGTAGTGGGCACTTACATGGACTATTGGACTGGACATAATCCACCTACACTGTCACTTTAAGGACACGGGGCATTGTGGGTAGCTAGAGCGGCCATATGAACTCTTGGCTAGGTTTGTTGTGGTATCCACGCTATGCTAATAAATGATGCACACTGATGTGTGGTCAAAGAAACTTCACTCTCTCTGGTTGTGATTTCCCGTCTCCTACAACATAGAATTTTCATGAACATTTTAAGGTTAAATGTCCGGTGTGTCGTATGTGTCACAGCGATTTTTATCGATTGCTTTCTTTATCATTTTGTTCAAGAAATGTGTTCACAACAGGTTATATATAATAAAGAACATGTTATGTAAGCATTATAATTCTTAAATTGGCTAATCTTACCTTTTAGCAACAAGAATCTAGCTTTTGAATGCTAGCTACTTCTGTCAGCTTGGTCACCACCATCAATCAGCATTGTGGAAAGGTGGTTATAGGACAACATCACATGATCTGTCACATGACCCACCAGGATGTTCCACCGGTGTCCCTTTGGGACTTCATGGGGTAAAATCAAGGATAAAGCTTTATATGGAAATTTCCAGAACATGTAAAGTACATGTGACACCTGTGTCACCGTGGGTCCTTATGGGTTAAAACCAAGATCAGATCCCAACGGACACTGTGCTAAGGGACCCAGATCTGCACAGACCCAGAGCCGAACCCAGAGAGGAACACAGAAGACATGCAGGCCACAAACCTTTTCACAATAGAACCCCTCAAAGGTCAAAGGTTACGGTTCATTACAGCCCAGGGAGCTGTGTTTGAAAATATTTGGACCTGAGATATTCTCAGTTAGTACAGAATTGCATAACTTTGTGTCATATTCTTTATGTCGGTATATAGATTCGACGAGATGAACATGTATTGTCATCATGAAGCACAAGTATAGTACGACAAAATAAGTCATCACAGAGTTATATGGGTTATATGCAGGTGTATAAGTAGGTATATAGAAGGATTATGCAGATATATTAACTCGTGTAACCCTTTCACTGCCACACTACAGAAGGTTAACCCTTTCACTACCACACTACAGATGGTTTATATTAACTATATTTACCTCTGCTGCTTCTCTTTACTGTAACTCTTGGAGTATTTACCTCTGCTGCTTCTCTTTACTGTAACTCTTGGAGTATTTACCACTGCTGCTTCTCTTTACCGTAACTCTTGGAGTATTTACCACTGCTGCTTCTCTTTACCGTAACTCTTGGAGTATTTACCACTGCATATCGCCCCAACAGGTCCACGGAGGACGCCATAGCCCATGTGCTGCACACAGCAGCATCACACCTGGACAAGAGGCAGGGGAACTATGTGAGAATGCTGTTCATCGACTACAGCTCAGCATTCAATACCATAGTCCCCTCCAAACTCATAGCCAAGCTCAGGGACCTGGGCTTGAACTATGACCTCTGCCAGTGGGTCTTGGACTTCCTGACGGGCAGACCCCAGGTGGTAAGAGCCGGCAACTGCACCTCCTCATCCATCACGCTCAACATAGGGGCCCCCCAGGGCTGTGTTCTGAGCCCCCTCCTCTACTTCCTGTACACACATGACTGCGTAGCACAGCGGAACAACAACACCATCATCAAATTTGCTGATGACACAGTAGTGGTGGGCCTGATCTCTGCCAACGACGAAAGGGCCTACCTGGAAGAGGTAGAGAACCTGTCACAGTGGTGTCAGGAGAACTGCCTCTCCCTGAACGTCAGCAAAACAAAAGAGATGATTGTGGACTTCAGGAGGTCGGGGGTCAAGGACTACAGCCCCCTCAGCATCGACGGGGCACCGGTTGAGAGAGTGAACAGTTTCAAGTACCTCGGAGCCCACATAATCCGAGGACTTGACATGGACCACACACATTGACAGTGTTGTGAAGAAGGCACGACAACACCTCTACTTCCTCAGGCGCCTAAGGAAGTTCCAAGTCAGTCAGAAGATCCTTAGGAACTTCTACTCATGTACAATAGAGAGCATCCTGACCGGCAACATCACCTCCTGGTTTGGGAATAGCACTGCACAAGACCGTAGCAGACTACAAAGAGTGACACGTTCAGTCGAACGCACAATTGGAGGGGGGCTTCCCACCCTCCAGAACATTTACAACAAGCGGTGCAAGGGGAAGGCTAAGAGAATTATTAAGGACTCGAGCCACCCGAACGACTGCCTCTTTGAACTGCTGCGGTCAGGCAAGCGATACCGGAGTCTTAAGGCGAGCACAGAAAGACTCAGAAGAAGCTTCTATCCCCAGGCCATCAGGCTGCTAAACGAACAATAATCACTATGCAACAACCATCAAATGCACACAGCACACACACCCACACGCACACACTCACTCAAACAAACAACACACTGCAGCACCCACTCTCCACACTTTAGATCACACAAACACACTTACACTTTATATTTATTGATAAAGGATTTGCACTACAACTCGTACACCTACTGTGAATTGTACCTAAATTGCACCTCGTCCCATTTCTCCATTTCTGCCTTGCACTATATAGTATTGTTTATTAGTACACTGCACAGTATTGTATATTGTATGGTAACTACGTCTATTCTGCATCGAACATTGTACATATGTCTAAACTGAACACTGTGACCTAATTTTTTTTACTTCTAATTTTACTATGTTATTTTATTTCATACTTATCTTGTCTTGCACAGTCTCTGGAGCGCAACAGTAAGAAGCATTTTGTATAAAAGTATTCTGTACTTCTGTATGACAACTATTAAAGAAACTTGAAACTTGAAACTTGAACTGCTGCTTCTCTTTAAAGTAACTCTTGGAGTATTTACCACTGCTGCTTCTCTTTACCGTAACTCTTGGAGTATTTACCACTGCTGCTTCTCTTTACCGTAACTCTTGGAGTATTTACCTCTGCTGCTTCTCTTTACCGTAACTCTTGGAGTATTTACCACTGCTGCTTGTCTTTACCGTAACTCTTGGAGTATTTACCACTGCTGCTTCTCTTTACCGTAACTCTTGGAGTATTTACCACCGCTGCTTCTCTTTACCGTAACTCTTGGAGTATTTACCACCGCTGCTTCTCTTTACCGTAACTCTTGGAGTATTTACCACCGCTGCTTCTCTTTAACGTAACTCTTGGAGTATTTACCACCGCTGCTTCTCTTTACCGTAACTCTTGGAGTATTTACCTCCTGTAACAGAGCGGCTTTAACCTGCCTGGTAAAAGTGCGCCTGTCCCTTTATGTCTGTCAATTACGGATGCGCTCATCTGGGATCTGATAGCGGATAAGAGGTGAGACGTCAGACGGTGGTGGGTTGGCCTTGTGAGACGTGAGACAGGAGACGTGAGAGAAGTCATGACGCGGAAGTGAGAGCGGCGAGTTTGAATGTTGTTTCACTGAAAGAAGACGTGCAGCCGATGTGAGGAGCAAGGAGAACGTGAACGTAGTTGGATGGTGTTGAAAACGCGCAAGTAAACATTACCTGACATGGGATGGATGACCAACGTGGATAGTCCGGACGTCTACGACCTGATCATCTTTTGTTTGTTTTGCTCCTGTTCCGAGGCTGTGACGCAAGCGTCTCCGACTCAAACATTCCCCTCTCCAAGCTTCCTAACGACGGCGACACATAGCCCAGGCCAAAACGCGCCTCTATATCTCTCTCTGCAACCTCCAGCCCCAAGCCAAACATCTCTCTCTCTACCCCCTCCAGCCCAAGCCAAACATCTCTCTCTACCCCCTCCAGCCCAAGCCAAACATCTCTCGCTACCCCCTCCAGCCCAAGCCAAACATCTCTCTCTACCCCTCCAGCCCAAGTCCAACGCCCCTCTTTTTCTCCTGCTCTCGCAACACACACACACACACACACACACACACACACACACACACACACACACACACACACACACACACACACACACACACACACACACACACACACACACACACACACACACACACACACACACACACACACACACACACACACACACACACACACACACACACACACACACACACACACACATATTTTCTTTAGAGACTTTCTATTTTTTCATTCATTCACTCAGTTGCGTTGCGGTCATCACGAACTCTTGACAGTTGGAACTATTGGCAAACGCCTATACCTGTTCACACCATGCACTGAACTGCGTGAACGGACTGGTTTATGGGAATTTAACCACAGGCTGGTCTGAAAATGAATTGTTTTGTGTTCTAAAATGTTTGCTTATGATTTTGACTTTACTCCAATACATGGACATTTTGACTCTGAATTGAGCATGACTCCTGAGTGTTTCTTTGTTAGAAAACGAATCTAGTATTTAGCTTGGCCATTAGTCCAGGCCTACTATTAATCAAATTATTATATTATTTGTCTATTATGTGGTACAGTCTTATGCCGGAGCTATAGGCCTAATTAATCAAATCAAAAGGGTAATTTTATCTTCATTGGCAGGGGTTAGACTTGTCTGGCGCCCAACGGTAAATGTTATAGGCACTATAAGTGGACACCGCTACATAAAATGGCGCCCAACGTGGGGCTGATGGCCTAACTGAACCAAGGTTTAAAGTGGAGATGAAGCAGTGAACAATGTGATCCTAGTTTGTTTGTTGTGTACCTTGTGTAAGACAGGGTTCTATAATCAAATGTGAAATCTATCTTATTTGTCTGAAAAATCAAATATAATATCCCTGTTTTCAACATGGGCGCCGCCATTTTGTTGCTGACGTCATGGCTGACGTCATGGGGCTGGTTTGGTGTATACACTGCTGGTTAGCTGCCTATAGTGAATGGGTCAGTCAGTAAATAAAATGTTGCCTACAAAACAACGGGACCGCGGTGGTTCTGTTTGTATTTCTCCTGGCTCCTTGTTTCTCCTAAAACAAATTTTACCATGTGAAAGAGAGGAAAGTTGGTTAATTTCCACAAACTACTAGTGAAAAAAACAGTGTTGTTGGCACGTTGGCTCAGGCTGGCTGCACTCAGGCGGCGCGACCAGCCTGTTGGACAGGGAAGGAGGATCTGCAGCGAACACTTCATTGCCTCGGATTATGTTGTTGGGGGTGGAAGGTTGCATTATGCTATTTTGGTTATAGGTGCATGGCACTATTTTCTTTAAAGGTACATTATGCTATTTTGTTAAAAGGTGCATGGCACTATCTTCTTTAAAGGTGCATTATGCTATTTTGGTTATAGGTGCATGGCACTATTTTCTTTAAAGGTACATTACCCTATTTTGTTAAAAGGTGCATGGCACTATCTTCTTTAAAGGTGCATTATGCTATTTTGGTTATAGGTGCATGGCACTATTTTCTTTAAAGGTACATTACCCTATTTTTGTTTAAAGGTGCATGGCACTATCTCCCTTAAAGGTACATTACGCTGTTTTGTTTAAAGGTGCATGGCACTATTTTCTTTAAAGGTGCATTACGCTGTTTTGTTTAAAGATGCATGGCACTATTTTCTTTAAAGGTGCATTTTGTTTTTTTGTTTAAAGGTGCAGTTGACAACTTTTTAAAGGTGAAACAAATTATATTGTGAAGGTTTGAAGCATTGCTCGACTATGTGGGTTCATTAATGTGCTGTGTGCTGCTCTAAATAATTGATTTTGGGTTTATAACCTTACATAAAGCACATTCCACCCACTGATTTCACAATGTCTAATGGCGCAGAGGCTGCACCTGCACCAAGCAACCCGCCTCCAAACCCACCAGACCTAGACACAAAAACAGAAGGTCTAGGGTGGGATCTAAAGGGACCAGACCCTCCTGATGTTGATACCCCCTTAAAGTCTGATACGGAGAGACCTGACCAAAGGGGTATTATACAAATGAGATTTGAGAATTTTCAGCGTCGAAAGGGGGAGGAGTCTCCAATGCATTTCCCGGCGACCAAGCCTAAAGAAGGTGTGCATTTTCAGGAACCACTAATCGACCTCCAAACGGACCCTGCTTTGCTAACAGAGGAAACCAATGTTCTTCTGCAACCTGGAAAAATCTTAATTGACTCTGGAGAACACAAGGCTGCCTCTTCAGACTCCATATCTTCCCCAACCTCCGACACCTTGTCCCCAATTGACTTACCAGGAGTCATGGCTACCCCGGCAAGGGATTTGAACCAACTGGCTTACCAAACTCAGGGAAATTGGTTACAGTTGTGTCAGACAATGGATCAGCAGAAATTGACAATGCAACAATTGACCAAATATGTGCAGGACTTCAATACCTGCTCTGACCTAAGAATCCAAGCTATTGGAAATCAGTCAGTGGCAAACTATAATCATCTCAAGACATGCATCGTCACCCTCCAAGATAATGTGTTAAAGGAAATGGATAATCTGGCCAAAACCACCAAAATCATAATGGCTGATGAGAATCAGGCATCTGAACAAACTCTTACCCAGCAGATTAATTTCATGGTGGTACAGTCCCAAGTAGAAGTTCAGAAGGAAATCAAAGAGGTGAAGCAAGTCACACAGGAAGGAGTGGATAGGATATCCAAAGGAGTGGAATACTGTATTACACAGGTGACTCGGGTAAACAGCCAACTGGAGGAGATGAGAGTAAAGATGAAGGAGCAATCGGATAACCACGAGAGCAAAGTTCTCTCTATGGAAAAGAAACTGGATGCTCTCGATCTAAAACTCACTAAAATTCCTCCCACCTCACTGTTTCATCCCCCAACCTATCAGGGATTGCCTACAGGCTCTATTTTCACACAACCTTCAGCAATCAGTACAGGTTTTCCGCTGGCAACGGCCAGCTCAAGTACTGTACCAACCATGGTACCAACCACTGCTCCAACCACATTATCTACAAGATCAGTCATCACCAAGAGTATCAAGCTGACTTTTCCAACCTATGGAAAGGTGGATGATGACCCTGATCCACTGAATTATCTGACCAAATGCCATGATTTTCTGGCTCTACAGCCCTTATCCGACTGGGACCTCCTGGCAACGTTCAGAACCGTGCTTCATGGTACAGCTTGTGACTGGTGGGAGATTGCCAGATCCTCTGTAACTACATGGAGCCAATTTGAAACTGCTTTTATGTCTGCTTATCTAACTGATGATTATGAAGATGAGTTAGCAGACCAAATCAGAACAAAAATCCAAGGAGAGAAGGAAACTATAAGAGACTTCGCTTTCTCTTATAGGGCTCTTTGTAAAAAGTGGAAACCCTCTCTCACTGAAGAGCTCATAGTAAAAATTATTTTGAAAAACATCAAACCGTATCTTGCAAGTCAACTCTGAGGGCGAGTTCAGACCACCGAGGAGTTGGTGCGTCTGGGAATCCAACTTGAAAGGGATCACAAGCTCCAACTTGAGTATGACAAGAGAACCAACTTAAGAGCTCCTCAAACTCAGAATTCTCCACTTGCACAATCTGAAAGTAGGCACTTCCGGCTGACTTCCGGTTGCCAATGGTACTTCCTGTCCCATCCAAATACATTGGTTTTAGCTACTTTTCTCCCCTTATTTAAACAACTTTGTCGTCACAGAGAGGCAATGAAACGTTTGTATTATTATAGTATAGAATGTATTTAATAAGCAAACGTTTGTCAGCAGGGTTTTTGGGCTGTATTTCATGTAAAAACGTTTACTGTTAGTTTCCTTGCTCAGCCAGCATTAGCTAACAGAAGCTAGTGGTTAAACAGGCCGGATTAGCTTTGAGCTAACTATCTTTCCCGACCCATGTATTCATTCCATTCTAAACATAACGTTAGTTTACAAAACATGACCTGTCTATATAACGTTGAGGAACAAATTATAAGTGTGTGGGTGTGTGTTTTGGTGAACATTGGACTGCAAACAGAAAATGCATCACAGTTAGACAGTAGCTACTGTTAGCTGCCCTTCCGGATTAGCTTTGAGCTAACTATCTTTCCCGACCCATGTATTCATTCCATTCTAAACATAACGTTAGTTTACAAAACATGACCCGTCTATATAACATTGAGGAACAAATTATATAGATTGGTAATGTTTTGAACAACTAACGTTACGTTTAGAATGGAATGCATCGGCAAAGATCGTTAGCTCAAAGCTATTCCGGACAGTTTATCAACTTCCTGTCATTTAGAAATATGATTTTATAGTGAAAATCATTACCAAAAGTCCGGAAAAACCTCACGGGAGCATTATAGACTGTCATACAAATGTACAAATGCTATAAGGTGGCAAGAAATGCACTATAAACAATACTTTGGGTCGGGAAAGATAGTTAGCTCAAAGCTAATCCGGAAGGGCAGCTAACAGTAGCTACTGTCTAACTGTGATGCATTCGACAGACAGACCGGCCCAGGCAGTTCAGCGTCGCGGAGAATTTATCCTGCTGGCTACCTAGCTCCACTCGGGAGCTCCAGCAGCTTGTCGATGTGCTAATAGCCTCAGCAACCTAACGTTAGCTGGCTCCAGCAGATCGACAAGCTGCTGGAGCCAACCTAACGTTAGCTGGCTCCAGCAGATCGACAAGCTGCTGGAGCCAGCTAACGTTAGCTTGCTGAGGCTATTAGCACATCGACAAGCTGCTGGAGCTCCCGATGCTGGTTGAAGTGGAGCTAGGTAGCCAGCAGCTAACGGTAGCTGGCTCCAGCAGCTTGTCGATCTGCTGGAGCCAGCTAACGTTAGGTTGCTGAGGCTATTAGCACATCGACAAGCTGCTGGAGCTCCCGAGTGGAGCTAGGTAGCCAACAGGCTAAATGCTCCGCGACGCTGAACTGCCTGGGCCGGTCTGTCTGTCGAATGCATCACAGTTAGACAGTAGCTACTGTTAGCTGCCCTTCCGGATTAGCTTTGAGCTAACTATCTTTCCCGACCCAAAGTATTGTTTATAGTGCATTTCTTGCCACCTTATAGCATTTGTACATTTGTATGACAGTCTATAATGCTCCCGTGAGGTTTTTCCGGACGTTTTGGTAATGATTTTCACTATAAAATCATATTTCTAAATGACAGGAAGTTGATAAACTGGCCGGAATAGCTTTGAGCTAACGATCTTTGCCGATGCATTTCATTCTAAACGTAACGTTAGTTGTTCAAAACATTACCCGTCTATATAATTTGTTCCTCAACGTTATATAGACGGGTCATGTTTTGTAAACTAACGTTATGTTTAGAATGGAATGAATACATGGGTCGGGAAAGATAGTTAGCTCAAAGCTAATCCGGAAGGGCAGCTAACAGTAGCTACTGTCTAACTGTGATGCATTTTCTGTTTGCAGTCCAATGTTCACCAAAACACACACCCACACACTTATAATTTGTTCCTCAACGTTATATAGACAGGTCATGTTTTGTAAACTAACGTTATGTTTAGAATGGAATGAATACATGGGTCGGGAAAGATAGTTAGCTCAAAGCTAATCCGGAAGGGCAGCTAACAGTAGCTACTGTCTAACTGTGATGCATTTTCTGTTTGCAGTCCAATGTTCACCAAAACACACACCCACACACTTATAATTTGTTCCTCAACGTTATATAGACAGGTCATGTTTTGTAAACTAACGTTATGTTTAGAATGGAATGAATACATGGGTCGGGAAAGATAGTTAGCTCAAAGCTAATCCGGCCTGTTTAACCACTAGCTTCTGTTAGCTAATGCTGGCTGAGCAAGGAAACTAACAGTAAACGTTTTTACATGAAATACAGCCCAAAAACCCTGCTGACAAACGTTTGCTTATTAAATACATTCTATACTATAATAATACAAACGTTTCATTGCCTCTCTGTGACGACAAAGTTGTTTAAATAAGGGGAGAAAAGTAGCTAAAACCAACGTATTTGGATGGGACAGGAAGTACCATTGGCAACCGGAAGTCAGCCGGAAGTGCCTACTTTCAGATTGTGCAAGTGGAGAATAGGACGCCCAGCGTTCCAAATCGAGTCCAGGATGGACCGCCTGTGATGTGTTGGAGATGTAAGGGACAACATCCTCCTGGATCTTGTTCCCAATATACACCTCCTGACCACTCCAAATCTTTCAATCGACAACAAAAAACCTATTCTGCGCCGAAAGGTCAACACCCAAGTAACAGCTTGGTGTCCACAGCTGTCACCTCAAAACGACGTGACAAGTCAGCACAACCTTCCGTGGAGAACCTCTCTCCGAGTACTTCAAAACAAAGTTCTCCTTGTGGCCCACCTACCATATTGGTGGTACCCATCACTCTGGGGGCCTGGCGGGGAAAGGCTGTCTTGGATACAGGTGCAAGTTACACCCTTCTCCATGAGTATCTATGGGCGGAGCTCAACAGAACCAAAGAAGAGCTTACTCCCTGGGAAGATGGACCTTTGTATCTTGCTAATGGACAGGCACAAGTTCCACTTGGTTGGGGGAAGCTGGAAATCGACCTTCACTGGAAACTCTTCACCTTACCAGTAGTCGTGCTGGATCAGAGAGGCCTGGCTTTTGGAGTTGTCCTGGGGTTGGACTTCATTTCTCTCAGTGGGCTACAAATCAACGTGGCAGACGGGGAGTATAGTTTCAAATCTAACCCTGCTGAAGTATTTCCATTTCAACCAGGTAGTGCAAATGGTCCTAGGAAGGAGAAACGACACTATCCCAGGAAATTATGCCTGATAAGTGCTCTTCCTCCTCCTGTGTTGACGCTGGAACCTGTACGCCTGGATGCGAAGGAGTATATCCACAATGCTGTCACACAAGCGCAACTGCAAGATGATGAAAAGGAGCAGTTAAGAGGAATTCTTGAGTCGTACCCCAAAGTGTGCACAAATGAGGCGGGGAGAACTGATGTGCTACTTCACAAGATATACCCCACCACCAATGTGCCGATCAAACAAAGGCCTTACAGGATGTCTCCGGGAAATCAAGCCATTGTGGAGGAACAACTGAAAGATATGCTAAGTGCGGGAATCATCTAACCATCATACTCAGGATGGGCCTCCCCAGTGGTGCTGCCTCCAAAGAAGGATGGAGGTCACCGTTTTTGTGTGGACTTCAGACGGGTCAACGCGGTGACCGAAACTGATGCGTATCCGCTACCCAACATCAACGAGATCCTGGAATCACTCTCTGGATCAGTGATCTTCTCTACGATTGATCTCAACAGCGGCTATTGGCAAGTGCCCATGGATCCAGAGAGCAAGTCAAAAACTGCATTCATCACATCTCGTGGGTTGTACCACTTCAACGTAATGCCTTTTGGACTGAAAAATGCTCCTGCGACATTCCAAAGACTAATGGAGACTGTCTTGAGAGATCTCCGTGGTCATATCTGTCTCATCTACCTCGACGATATCATTGTTTATTCTACGTCTGTGACCGAACATTTCCAGCATCTACAGCAAGTCATAGAGAGGCTTGCAAAAGCAAATCTGACCATCAACCTGAAGAAGTCCAAGTTCTGCCTCCAGGAAATAAAGTTTCTTGGACACATCGTCAGTGCCAAGGGAGTTTGTGCAGACCCTGACAAGGTTGAGGCCATCCGAACCTATCCAGTTCCGAAGAATATCAAAGAGGTTCAGCGGTTCCTGGGGTTTGCCGGATGGTACCACAGATTCGTTCCAGGATTCTCCAAGATTGCTGAGCCGATAAATGATCTAAAAAAGAAAGGACGATCATTCATATGGAGTCCTGAGTGCCAGAATGCATTCAACAAACTGAGGGAATGTTTGTCATCTCCTCCTATCTTGGGTCATCCCAACCCAGATCATCCTTTTCTTGTGTACACTGACGCAAGTGATACTGGTCTTGGAGCCATACTGACACAGAAGAAGGAAGGTGGTACTGAATAAGTGCTGGCGTACGCAAGTCGGACATTAAACCGAGCAGAAAGCAACTATTCTGCAACAGAGAAAGAGTGCCTTGCAATCATTTGGGCTCTGGAGAAATGGCAGCACTATCTGGAACCACGACTCTTCACTGTCATCACTGATCACTCTGCCTTACAGTGGGTCCTGAGATCCACAAAGACTACAAGTCGTTTGATCGGGTGGGCTCTGCGACTTCAGCGATTCGACTTCATCATTGAATATCGAAAAGGAAAACTGAATAGTGCTCCAGATGCACTTTCCAGGATTCCAACAGGTGCTGGATGCAACCTGTATTCCGCCAAGAAGGATTCTGGAACACTTCCGATATCCCTTGCACAGATATGGGAGGAACAACACAAAGATGCCAAAATTGAGACCATCTTTAAGGCTCTGGCAGAGGAAGGAAGTTCTGTGGGAAATGACTACGCAGTCCTGGAAGATAAGGTGTACTGAAAAACACAAGGACAAGATGGACAGTGTCATTATCGGGTCTATGTCCCACTGCAACCCTGATTCCGCAAGTCCTCCAGGCTTACCATGAGAACCCGCTATGTGGACATGGGGGTATCTTCAAAACCTACAAGAGGCTTCAGGAAGTGGCATTCTGGCCAGGAATGTGGACCGATGTCAAGGCACATGTTAAATGCTGTGTGAAGTGTCAGAGCCTGAAGTCCGACAACAGGAAGCCTGCAGGACTGATTCAGCAACATTCAGTAAAGGGACCAAATGAGTTGCTAGGAGTGGATATAATGGGACCCCTTCCACGCAGTCCAGAACGAAATGAATATCTTCTTGTCCTAGTGGACTATTTCACAAAATGGGTGGAATTCTTCCCCATGCGACAAGCAAACTCACAGACAATCGCCCACATACTGAAGAAAGAAATCTTTATGAGATGGGGTGTGCCAGATTTTATATTGTCAGACAGAGGATCACAGTTTGTGTCGTCTTTATTCAAAGAGCTCTGTGAGAAATGGACAGTGACACCCAAACTTACGACAGCCTATCACCCACAGACGAACATGACAGAATGGGTGAATCGCACTCTGAAGTATATGATCTCCTCCTACGTGGAAGACAACCACCGGAAGTGGGATCAGTACTTACCAGAGTTCAGATTTGCCTTGAATTCGGCAGTTCAAGAAACCACAGGAGTTACCCCTGCAGAGTTACAGCTTGGAAGGAAACTGAACAGTCCAATGGACAAAGTCCTGAGAGGCAAGACTCTTCCTCCTGATGCTCAAGCGTATGATGTGGTTCATCAGCTGAAGACTCTCCACGCCAAATCCGAGGAAAGTAGCAAGAAGGCTCGTGTGAGACAGCTACGGAATTATAACAAGAACAGGAAGGATGTCAGTTTCAAGTTCCAAGAAAGGGTGTGGGTAAGGAACTTTCCACAGTCCAGTGCAGCCAAGAACTTTACTGCCAATGGAACTGGCCAGCAAGTGGAAAGGACCCTATTGCGTAATAAAACAAACTGGTCCCGTCAACTACCAAGTTGTACGAGAGGACACTGGTGGAGATGTGAGAACAGTACATGTCTGTAACCTCAAACCTTTCTACCCTACAGCGGAGGATTTGGACGAACAGGAAAAGAAGGAAGTCCTGGAGATACTAAATGAAGATAGCTCAGAAGACGAGTTCCTAGGTTTTGAGTAACTCATGTTCACCACCAAAGGTGGTTTTTCACAATGGGGGGAGAGTGTAACAGAGCGGCTTTAACCTACCTGGTAAAAGTGCGCCTGTCCCTTTATGTCTGTCAATTATGGATGCGCTCATCTGGGATCTGATAGCGGATACGAGGTGAGACGTCAGACGGTGGTGGGTTGGCCTTGTGAGACGTGAGACAGGAGACGTGAGAGAAGTCATGACGCGGAAGTGAGAGCGGCGAGTTTGAATGTTGTTTCACTGAAAGAAGACGTGCAGCCGATGTGAGGAGCAAGGAGAACGTGAACGTAGTTGGATGGTGTTGAAAACGTAAAAAGTAAACATTACCTGACACGGGATGGATGACCAACGTGGATAGTCCGGATGTCTACGACCTGATCATCTTCACCCAACGCGAACTTCGGTGCGGTAGGGTACACGCTGCACTGTTTGTTTTGCTCCTGTTCCGAGGCTGTGACGCAAGCGTCTCCGACTCAAAAATTCCCCTCTCCAAGCTTCCTAACGACGGCCAAACGCGCCTCTATATCTCTCTCTGCAACCTTCAGCCCCAAGCCAAACATCTCTCTCTCTACCCCCTCCAGCCCAAGCCAAACATCTCTCTCTACCCCCTCCAGCCCAAGCCAAACATCTCTCTCTACCCCCTCCAGCCCAAGCCAAACATCTCTCTCTACCCCTCCAGCCCAAGTCCAACGCCCCTCTTTTTCCCCTGCTCTCGCAACACACACACACACACACACACACACACACACACACACACACACACACACACACACACACACACACACACACACACACACACACACACACACACACACACACACACACACACACACACACACACACACACACACACACATTTTCTTTAGAGACTTTCTATTTTTTTCATTCATTCACTCAGTTGCGTTGCGGTCATCACAAACTCTTGACAGTTGGAACTATTGGCAAACGCCTATACCTGTTCACACCATGCACTGAACTGCGTGAACGGACTGGTTTATGGGAATTTAACCACAGGCTGGTCTGAAAATGAATTGTTTTGTGTTCTAAAATGTTTGCTTATGATTTTGACTTTACTCCAATACATGGACATTTTGACTCTGAATTGAGCATGACTCCTGAGTGTTTCTTTGTTAGAAAACTAATCTAGTATTTAGCTTGGCCATTAGTCCAGGCCTACTATTAATAAAATTATTATATTATTTGTCTATTATGTGGTACAGTCTTATGCCGGAGCTATAGGCCTAATTAATCAAATAAAAAAGGTAATTTTATCTTCATTGGCAGGGGTTGGACCTGTCTGGCGCCCAACGGTAAATGTTATAGGCACTATAAGTGGACACCGTTACACTCCGCTGCTTCTCTTTACCGTAACTCTTGGAGTATTTACCACTGCTGCTTCTCTTTACTGTAACTCTTGGAGTATTTACCACTGCTGCTTGTCTTTACCGTAACTCTTTGAGTATTTACCACTGCTGCTTCTCTTTACCGTAACTCTTGGAGTATTTACCACCGCTGCTTCTCTTTACCGTAACTCTTGGAGTATTTACCTCTGCTGCGTCTCTTTACCGTAACTCTTGGAGTATTTACCTCTGCTGCGTCTCTTTACTGTAACTCTTGGAGTATTTACCTCTGCTGCGTCTCTTTACCGTAACTCTTGGAGTATTTGCGCTATCGAAAAAAGCTCAGCGCCGTCTGAAATTGTTGACAAGGTAAGATAAAAAATGTGACACAATGGATCAGCTATACATTCAGATGCCAATTTTAAAAAGACATGCTCCAAGTTATCTGGCCCAGGTGGTTTTCTATGATTAAGATCTTAGAACCTCTGTTGTGGTAAATGGTGTAAAATTAAAGGCCTGAACATGGTCAGTGGGCCCTAACAGTAATTGGCGATACTCTAGACTAGAGGGATTTCCAGAGTTGAAGAAGAAACCAGAGGAAATAAAATGATTAATAAAATAATTTAACATTTCTGTTTTGTCCGTTACCCTGCTACCATCAATGAGCACATGGGTGGAAGATTAATTGAGTTACAGCTAGCAGACAGTGATTCAATGGTTTTCCAAAATGTCTTTGGATTCTTGAGGCTTTCTGTCGTCAAGTAAAACTCTGCCTTTGTTTTTTGGAGGAGAGAGGTACATTTATTTCTGAGTTGTCTAAAATAAAGCCAGTCAGTCTCTATTCCTGACTTGCGTGCCCTGGCCCATGCTGAGTTACGTTCATGAAGTACTTCTGATCATTCGGCTGTAAACCATGGATTGTCACGCCCTTTAATTCTGAATTTGCGAAGGGGGGCATGTTTATTTACAATATGACTGAAGCTTTCATGAAAGTAATTCCAGGCCAGTTCAACATCATCAAAATAGGCAATCCTATCCCAGTTAAAATTATAGAGATCATGCACGAAAGCTTGTTCAACAAACATCTTCATGTTACGCTTTTCAACAAAACGTAGTTTACTTTTAGGGATCCTTGTGTCTCTCACAACTGCGATCACACAATGATCATTGACATCATTTGGGAAACCACCTGATGCAACAAATTTAAAAGGCATATTCGTTAAAACTAAATCAATGAGTGCCGATTTTTGTAAACATTTGGGATTAGGTCTAGTAGGGGAATTAATTAATTGCGTAAGATTTAGGGAATCACATTGTGCTTTCAGAGCATCAGACACAGGCAATAGCCAGTCCCAATTTAAATCACCAACCAACACTATTTCATTGTATTTCAGTTGTGACAGATGGAGGTCTATAACATCCTACCATAACATAATATGGTGATTTCTAGACCATTCTATCTAAAGAGCTAACAACTCGAGTTCTTGACTTACTGACTCAGTAAGCACTAAGTTAACACCAAAATTGCGCTCGACATAAATCGCCACTCCGCCTCCTTTTTCCGGACGATCAGTGCGATACACATTGTAGCCATTAATGCAAATATCCTCATCATGCACAGATTTTGTGAGCCATGTTTCAGATAAAACAACGTCAGCATTTGTTGAGTTTATCCGGATCTTTATCACGTCCACCTTACTGAGCAAACTCCTTACATTGATATGAATGATCCTGATCTATATTTAAAATCTGCAGGTGTAAAGCAATGTGCAGAGTATCGGGGCCTGGATTAGACTAAATATTCCCTGAGAGCAATAGCAATAATATAACTAAAAGTGTATGCTTTGTGCTGCAACCTTTCACATCAGTCACTAGACTGGAGGAGTAGATCTTAACAGTAGAAGAGGCTGCAGGAACAGAAACATGTTCTCTCAAAATAAGGAGACAGTAAGACTGAAGAGGCACCTCATCCGTAAGCAGCCACTTGAATATATATCCACAGTCACTTTACTCTGAACTGAGATGAATATATCCACAGTCACTTTACTCTGAACTGAGATGAATATATCCACAGTCACTTTACTCTGAACTGAGATGAATATATCCACAGTCTCTTTACTCTGAACTGAGATGAATATATCCACAGTCACATTACTCTGAACTGAGATGAATATATCCACAATCACTTTACTCTGAACTGAGATGAATATATCCACAGTCACAGTACTCTGAACTGAGATGAATATATCCACAGTCACATGACTCTGAACTGAGATGAATATATCCACAGTCACATGACTCTGAACTGAGATGAATATATCCAGAGTCACATTACTCTGAACTGAGATGAATATATCCACACTACAGTCACATGACTCTTAACCGAGATGAATATATCCACACTACAGTCACATGACTCTTAACCGAGATGAATATATGCACAGTCACTTTACTCTGAACTGAGATGAATATATCCACAGTCACTTTACTCTGAACTGAGATGAATATATCCACAGTCACTTTACTCTGAACTGAGATGAATATATCCACAGTCTCTTTACTCTGAACTGAGATGAATATATCCACAGTCACAGTACTCTGAACTGAGATGAATATATCCACAGTCACTTTACTCTGAACTGAGATGAATATATCCACAGTCACAGTACTCTGAACTGAAATGAATATATCCACAGTCACTTTACTCTGAACTGAGATGAATATATCCACAGTCACAGTACTCTGAACTGAGATGAATATATCCACAGTCACATTACTCTTAACTGAGATGAATATATCCAGAGTCACATTACTCTGAACTGAGATGAATATATCCACAGTCACATTACTCTGAACTGAGATGAATATATCCACAGTCACTTTACTCTGAACTGAGATGAATATATCCACAGTCACTTTACTCTGAACTGAGATGAATATATCCACAGTCACATTACTCTGAACTGAGATGAATATATCCACAGTCACTTTACTCTGAACTGAGATGAATATATCCACAGTCACATGACTCTGAACTGAGATGAATATATCCACAATCACTTTACTCTGAACTGAGATGAATATATCCACAGTCACATGACTCTGAACTGAGATGAATATATCCACAGTCACATTACTCTGAACTGAGATGAATATATCCACAGTCACTTTACTCTGAACTGAGATGAATATATCCACAGTCACATTACTCTGAACTGAGATGAATATATCCACAGTCACATTACTCTGAACTGAGATGAATATATCCACACTACAGTCACATTACTCTGAACTGAGATGAATATATCCACACTACAGTCACATGACTCTTAACCGAGATGAATATATGCAGTCACATTACTCTGAACTGAGATGAATATATCCACAGTCACATGACTCTTAACTGAGATGAATATATCCACAGTCACTTTACTCTGAACTGAGATGAATATATCCACAGTCACATTACTCTTAACTGAGATGAATATATCCACAGTCACTTTACTCTGAACTGAGATGAATATATCCACAGTCACTTTACTCTGAACTGAGATGAATATATCCACAGTCACATGTCTCTGAACTGAGATGAATATATCCACAGTCACTTTACTCTGAACTGAGATGAATATATCCACAGTCACTTTACTCTGAACTGAGATGAATATATCCACAGTCACCATTACTAAGATTAATTGGGCAGTCATTGTGGGAGAAAGTTAAATTCTCATAATCAGCTGTGTGCCCTAACTGCCCAAGATGGCACATCCTGAGACAGCATTTCAGGAGGAGGTGGGTTGCCAAACCCATGTGGATTCCCAGCAGAACCACACAAAGATATAAAAACACAAGACAATGATTAGCAACATTGTACGAGTAGAACCACTGACAACCCACTTGAAAGTGAGAGGCCCAACAGGCTCAAAGCGACGTAGCTGGGCTGCTGCTGTAGGCCTGAGAGCCTGGCTGTTGCCTGAGAGCCTGGCTGCTGCTGGAGGCCTGAGAGCCTGGCTGTTGCCTGAGAGCCTGGCTGCTGCTGGAGGCCTGAGCGCCTGGCTGCTGCTGGAGGCCTGAAAGCCTGGCTGCTGCTGGAGGCCTGAGAGCCTGGCTGTTGCCTGAGAGCCTGGCTGCTGCTGGAGGCCTGAGAGCCTGCAGGCTGTTGCCTGAGAGCCTGGCTGCTGCTGGAGCCTAGGCCTGAGTCACGCCATATGACAATTTTACTCACTAGCACATTATACTAATGAAAGATTATAACTCGAAGAAAATCTACAATACCACAAATATCTTTAGAAAGATTAGAGTCCGGAAAACAGAACTGAATGATTTCCATTACTCATATCTGATATATATATATTGTTATATTGTTATGTACCATGAGCTTGATCACTCCTGTGTCACTGGGCATGCAGGTGAGGGCTGCTAATTAGCTAATTGCTGCTGATTGGATACCTGCTGGCAGGTTAAAACCAGTCCCTCAGTCACACATGCACTCTGACTGTGGCGTGTGTGGAGGAGTGTGTGGAAACAGAGTTGTCACGTTCTCACATTCTTTGTTCTTTAGTTTGTATCAGTATTTCATTGTTAGAGTAGTCTTTTGGGTTAAACACGGGTTTTGGTGTCGGTTTGCACATAGGTTGCATCCCTTTGAGCCAGGGTCATAACAGTTGGGGGCTCGTCCGGGATTGAATTTGGAAACAAATACCCCTAGAATTTGTTTGGTATTTTTTTATTTTTTGCATGGTGTGTCGTGGTGGTATAGTGTGGGTGGTGTTCGTTACATGTTGTGTAACGTGGGGGCTTGAGCCGATCATCAAACAGGTGAGTATGCCCTTATTTGTTTGTAATTTGATGTGACTACTTATTGCTGTTAAAATATATAGTTTAGTGGACACCACGTGTAGGTAGGGACATTATTTTCTGGTTGTTTGTTAGCTTCCTGTGCACCACTTACTCCTGGGGCAGTCATAGAAGTGATTAGTACCATCTACTTGTCTTGTACCATACCATATTCTTGACGGGTGGATGGTCAATATGATCTTTGGCTGGTAGCAGGTGTGGTTGAAGAGGGTTAGGTCTACAGGGCGTTATCTTAAGTGTAGGTAGGATAGGGGGCCAGAAAATACAGGTAGTGTGGTAGGGCCTGATGTCGTTTTTTTTAGGGTAGACATGTGGTGGGCCGTTTTGACTACAGTTTAGATGTAGAAGCTGTAAGTAGTCATATCAGGTTATAAGGGGCACCTGTTTGAATTTGTTTGTTGTATTTATTTTGTTTGTTTTGAGTGTTTGGATAGCCTACCTGTTAGCACCTGACCTCCTGCGCGTATGACACATCTATTTATTTCAGGGTGGTTGTTTTTTTATTTAATTTTTGCAAACTAGAAAGGTGCGCTCAGTAGAGCACACATTTCCACCGCGTCTCCTTATGGTTATTAGTATTGGCATTAGCATTCTTTATGTTTCTTCAGTGGTTCTTTAGTGGCTCTTTAGTGGTTCGTCAGTGGTTCTTCGTGGTTTTTCAGTGGTTCTTCAGTGGTTCTTTAATGTTTCTTTAGTGGTTCTTTAGGTAGATTGTGTGTATGCTAGGGTGCTTTTGGCAGCTTTTTGGTGACTCTAGAGTGAGCAGGTTGTGGCGCTGGTGCAGTAGGGATGGCTTCCATAAAGGATTTTGTTGATCACCCTTCTGATGAGGTGTTGGAAAGGTTTTCCAAGGAACAGCTTCTGGAGCTTGCTGTGCACTACAAGGTGGAGCTTACTGCCAGTGAGAAGCGTTTGAAACCAACTGCCTTGGGTGCTTTGAGGGCTTTGCTCGTTAGGGAGCAGGTGCTTGCGGAGAGGGTGGAGGAGCCTACTTTGTCTGACGCGTCTCTGCTACTATCTGGTGTGGCGGAGGGTGAGTGGAGGATTAAAGAGTTGGAGTTTAAGGAAAGGCAGCTACAGCAAGAGCGTGAGGAGAGGAGAGACGAGCGTGAGCTTATAGAGAGGAGAGAGGAGCGTGAGCGTGAGCATGAGCGTGAGCTTAAGGAGCGTGAGTTTAAGGAGAAACAAATGTTGCTGGAGCACGAGCGTGCGCAGAAGGAGCTTGAATATAAGCATGCTGCCTTGCAGGCGGGTGCTCTGCCTTCAGAGTCGCGTTTCGGTTTTGATGTCGGCAAAAATATTAGGATGGTGCCTCCTTTTGTTGGAAAAGTATTTTTGCCTTTTTGAACGGGTGGCAACCACGTTGAAGTGGCCTGATACGGCCTGGACGCTGCTGCTGCAGTGTGTTCTTGTTGGTAAGGCACAAGAAGCATATACTGCTCTGTCCCTTGAACAAAGTGCTGACTATGAGCTTGTTAAAGCTTCCATATTGAGGGCTTATGAGTTGGTCCCCGAGACCTATTGTCAGCGTTTTAGAGGCTATCGCAGGTCGGAGGGACAGTCGTATGTTGAATTTGGAAAAGAGAAGGGGAACCTGTTTCTACTGTAAAGAGCCTGGTCATATCGTTGCTGGGTGCCCGGTGCTTGAACAGAAAAATGTCAGAACGGTGGCTCTGGTAGAAACCGTATGCAGAACACCTATGCCAACGTTAGAGGGTGATGGGGAAAGTATCAAACGTGTGGACAAAGAGCTTGAGGGGTCCTCAAGATTAATGATGGATGGATTTGTTTCCCTGACTGATGCACTAGAATCCAAACATGCTATAACAATTTGGAGAGATACCGGAGCTTTTCAGTCCCTCATTCTGGAGGGGATTTTGCCGTTTTCAGAAAGTCTTCTTTGCATTCCGGTGTCATTGTTCGTGGCTTTGGAGGTGGATTTGTGGATGCACCTTTACATGAGGTCACACTCAACTCTCCCTTAGTATCAGGCAATGTTGTTGTGGGGGTATGTTCTCACATTCCCATAAGAGGGGTGTCCTTCATTCTAGGGAATGATTTGGCTGGTGACAAATTGCTGGCTACTCCAGTTGTAACTCCCATTCCTGTGGTTTCTGAGGTCCCTGATGAGCTGACACAGAAACATCCAGGAGTGTTCCCTGTGTGTGCTGTGACACGGGCAGTATCAAAGGACAAAAGTGATGTTGTTGATACTTCGACTTGTGACATTACACTTAGTGACACATTCTTTGTTGAATTGAAAAGTGAACCTGTTGATAATTTTGGAAAGCACACTGTGGATGTACCTCTGCATAATGATGCTCTTGATTGTGCCTTTGTGTCAGGCCCGGTGGTGGAACCAAAGTTGACATGCGTGCCGGATATGCATGTGGCAGGAGATGATCTGGCAGAGCAGTGTCTCAAGGTCTTCCCAGCCTGCACGGTGGCTGAGGCCACGAACGAATTAGAGGATGAGTGTGGGAAGGATGCTATGAGAGATGCTGTTGATTCATGTGACACCGTTCTAGTTGAAGAGGCTACAAGGCCTGGCTTAGGCTGCCAGCCTTCCCACAGTAGCTCTATTGTTCCTGATGTTTCACTTGTGGGCAGGGATGGTCCCAGTATGTCAGTTGATGATTCTGACATTGATTCACGTGTCCACACTGACTCTCTGCCATGCACTAGGTGTGCTAGTCAACCTAGTTACCTGTGTCCTGTGGAGCAGGAGCCCCTTTCGCGACCTGGTCTGATGAGTGGCAACCATTTTGTTCAGGACAATGTTATTTTGTGTGACGCCATTTTGGATGGTATTCCAGACGCTTTTGTGACTGATGTATTGCCATGTTCCAGGGACGGTGGGGCTGTACCTGAGGCGGTGCATCCTACTCTGGATGTTCACGGTTTGCAGTATCCTGAACTACCAGTGCCAGGTGGGATGGATATGGGTGCTGTGGTGGTATCAGAGATCTATGGTTTTTGTTCTTCTGTGTTCTGTCCTGTTGAGCACAGTGAGCTTAGCTCTCATATTGATTTTGGTTTGCAGGCTATTTTTGACAGGTCGGTATCGGTGGAGGGGCCTGTTGAAATGGAGCTCACATGTGATAAGGTCTTGGTTTGTCGATGGGGTCCTAAGTCTTACGCCGCAGTGGAGGAGCCTGCCCCACTCCAGCCATATACCGCAGTGGAGGAACCTTTTGTGAGGTCTAGCTTGCCCGAGAGTCGGGACAAGGTTGTTTTTTGTTTTACGCAGCATTGGCGAATGTTCCACAGTGGGGAGCATGCGACACGGTTGATGGTCGTGTTCGACAGGGGCCGGCCCGTTATCGATGTTGTGGTAGTGGCCCTGACAACTAATGGGTCACGATATTTTTTGTTTATGGGTTTGATGTGTAGTGGTTGCCTCTTGGGCAACCATTTTGGTGGGGGAGGTGTTATGTACCATGAGCTTGATCACTCCTGTGTCACTGGGTGTTACATTCAAGCCTAAAATATGGCTCGTCAAGGCCTTGAATGCGACGTGGTGGACACAGGACACTGGACAAAAGTTTATCAAAAATAACTATTTATTTACAACTAACTAAATGGACAGAAATAGTGGGAGCTGGGTGTTCCAGACTCCAAAGTTAAATAACAAAACTATAGGCAAAAGGAAGAACAAGCCGAATGTACAACAAAACAGTGAGAGCAGGTGAGACGCTGGAGAGCTGAGACATCTCCTGTGAAGTGGGGGAGACTTGACTGCTGCCTGCACTCTGCATTTGTAGGGCGTGGTGCCTCATCACCACACCTGTGATCAATTAAAAAGCGGCCATTTTAAACACAAGCAAAACAGGAAGAAACAGTGTGTCAATTAAACCACCAATTAGTGACAGCACACTTAACCACAATGTGAATATGCACCACAGACAGTAAGTATCCCTCCACCATGTGAAAGTAATACGTAACACCCCCACACCGAAGATTTATGTTCTTCTCCCAACTATAGCCCAAAGAAACCATCACCAAGAGAATGAACATAAATAAATAAATAAGAAGATACTTACCAACCTTACCAAAAAGAAATGCAACCACACACTCCAACATGTGTAGTGCCTGTACTGTGTTGAGTGTGAGCCCCGGTCAAGAGTCACACTCAACTGTACACCAAAAAAAACTGCGACCCACAAAGCGAGCCACTACCACAGAGTGACAATGGGTCGGCCCCTGTCGAACACGACCCTTAACTCCGTCGAATGCTCCCTACTGAGGAACACCCGACACCGTTGCTCAGCACAAACAACCTCGTCCTGACACCCGCTCAAGCGAGACCCCTCCAAAATGTATCCAGCCGGGCCTGGATGGAGCGGAGCTAGTGGAAACATCTGGGCAACTAAACCCCACTCAGCCCCTACTGAGGCGCAAGGCCTAGAAGCCAATCCACCCACCAACACATCACCACCAAACAAAAAACTCACGACAACAGGTCCCTCCGCCGATACAGACCTGACAAACAGAGACAACAAACTGGAGTCAGCATGAGACAGCAGCTCACTGCGCTCAGGACAGAAAACAGGAAAACAAAATACAGGCTCCACATCAACAGGCCGCTCCACCGACACCGACTTGTCAAAAGGAGACAGCAAACAGGAATCACACACTTGAGAAAAAACAACCTCATTGCGCTCAGGACAACCAACAGGAAAACTAGATTTAGATTTAGATTTAGTCATTTAGCTGACGCTTTTATCCAAAGCGACTTACAAGTTCTGTACGACAAGCCATCAGGAAAACTAAAGTCAGCACACTCCCCTGGTACCATCACAGCGCCCGTCTCCTCCCCACCTGGCACTGTACAGGAGAGGGCTGTACCCCCGATAGCTGTACAGGAGACTGTGAGTCACGAACAGCCAGAGCAGGATGTACTGGCCCAGGCACGTCCTCACCATCCCTGGAACAGAGCAACATCACTTCAGGCACAAAAATATCTGGAGTACCACCAAAAACGGCGTCACAAAAAACAGCATGGTCAGGAACCAAAATGGTGGCACAAAAATTAGGACTGTCATGAGCAACAATGGTGTCACAGACAGCAACAGTGTCATGAGACAAAAAGGTGCCCGATTTGCTTCTACTGTCACAAGCCAAAATGGTGGCACACACAGTTACATTGTCATGACACAAAATGGTGGCACACATATCAACTTCGTCACGATCAAAATGGTTGCCACCCATTAGACAAGGTTGTGAAGACTGCCCCTGCTGTACAGGACACAGGTAACTAGGTTGACAAGCATACCTAGCATACCCAGTGCCTGGCAGAGAGCCAGTGTGGTCACGTGAAACAATATCAGAACCAATAACTGACATACTGGGATCATCACTCCTGACAAGTGAGACATCATGAACGTACATACTGTAGGATGGCTGGCAGCCCAATTCTGGCCTCGTAGCCCCTTTAACCAGAGCGGTGCCACATGAAACATCAGAAACACCAACAGAAATGGCACCACTTGAATTAGCAACATCCCACACAGCATCATTCTCACTCTCATCCTCCTCATTCTCCTCCTCCAATTCGTCTGTGGCCTCAGCCACTGTAAAGGCTGGGAAGCCCACGAGACACTGCTCCGCCACTCGAGTATCTGGCACGCATGTCACATCCGGTTTCACCAGTACTTTACCACCAGCCAAGTCATTGCCCAAGAGCAACGTTACCCCCTGCATAGGGAGTTTGCCAGCCGTCACTCCGATCACCACTGGTCCTGACACAAGGGCACAATCAAGAAAGACATTATGCAGCGGCACATTCATCGTGTGCATTCCAAAAGCCTCAATAACAACCCCTGCACCCAACTCAGAGTGGTGCGTAAAGGGCAGGATACTACTTTGCACAAAAGATTGGGATGCGCCAGTATCACGGAGACTTTACGGTACTTTAGGACCTCCCTCTGTCAATGAAACAAACCCTTTACTCCTGAAAGGTGTGTAAAGGTCATCCACTCCTTTGCCATCTATTGGAGACAGAACAGGGTTACGTACAGGTGTATTTATCAACATCACTGGTCTGGGTGGGTTAGACGGGCGCTTTTCTGGGTGCAAACGATAACAATTTCCCATCACATGTCCTGCACTCCCACAATCCTGGCACTTCCGGGCATCATCGCTTCCCCATGCCCCATTAAACTTACCACTACCCCCAGCACCGGACACTGTAGGCCTATTAGGAGTCCATTTCGGCCTCCCCTCATCATGCACAGGATAATGCTGTCTCTCAAAAGACGTCCTGTGGGTCAAAACATACTCATCAGCCAGGACCGCTGCTGCTGAACAGGTCCTGACTTTCCTCTCATTTAAGTACATGGCAATATCCTCAGAAACGCCATATACCTTGAATTCCTCCAATAAGATTAGGTCCCTAATCTCCTCCACTGTGGTGACCTTTTCCGCTGCACACCACCGGTCAAAAAGCAACCGCTTTTCCCTCACAAATTCCACAAAAGACTGAGAGACTTGCTTCCTCAAATTGCGAAATTTCTGGCGGTAAGCCTCAGGGACCAATTCATAGGCTTTAAGGATAGCCTGTTTCACCAAAGCATAATCCTTATTATCAGGATACATCGACGCATACATGATCTGTGCCTTACCGCGCAAAGCACTCTGCATGAGGATAGTCCATTTATCTGCTGGCCAGCCGCAACTGCCAGCTATGTCCTCAAATAATAATAAAAAACTATCCACGTCCCTTTCCAAAAAAAACGGAACCATGCTTTTTTGCCTAGCCATATCAAAACCCGGCTCCCGATGCACATGTATAGCACCAGCACCACCCGCATTACGCATCGCCATCTCCCGGTCATATGCTGCCTGGGCGCGTACCTCCTGTGCCACCTCAATAGCTTCCTGGGCCTGGGCAGCAGCTGCTCTTCTCACCCCAGCAGCCTCCTCAATAGCCTCAATAGCCTCCCTGGCTGCAGCTGCTGCTGTAGCTGCTGTAGCTGCTGCTGTAGCTGCTGCAGCTGCTCTCCTCACCTCACTAGCTTCAATAGCCTCCCGTTCAGCTGCTTTGTCCTCACGGTCTGCCTTGTTAATAGCTGCAAGCTCACGCGCTGTCCTAAGCTCCACATCTCGCCCACGCGGTAGCTCAAAGCCTTCTCCCTCCTCCTCCAGAGTTCTACCTGCAGCCACACCAAAAACCTTCAGTGTACTCAGTTCCTCAATTAATTGACCTACCAAGTTCTCCTTCTTCTGGCCTGCATCGAGGTCTATTGAAAACCTTGATGCTACCTGTAGTAACTCATCCTTTGAATTTTTTTTTACCTTAGCCAGTGTTGGCTCTGCAACAAAGACATCAATGTCCAACGTCATTGTCTATTATCCTCAGTAAACGACAACAAATGAATACAACAATATTAATTACTAATTAAGTAATTAATCAACCAATTAATTAATTACCAGTACAAGGCAATACTACAATTAATCCACAACAAGGGACATAGTTCAGTACCCAAAACACAAGCAACTCACCCACCGTTCCTACGACCTGGGGTTCAAACTCCAATTTCCCTGTATCCACAAAAAGGTGTAGCACGTAATTAAACGACAGTGATTGAAGATACACGGCATAACACAGCACGCAATTAAACTCACAAGCAGTAGTTCAAAACACGGCATTTTATGTTAGCACGCAAAACAAATCACACTGTATTTAAGACACACGGCATAACACATACTGGATCAAAAAGGTCAAGCTCAATAATGCATACAGATCCTATACTAGATAATCACTACTAACCATACACAGATCCTATACTAGATAATCACAGCAGACACTGCTACTGGACACTAGCTACAGGCCTCTGCTGAGATGAACCACCCACAAGACTAACCCTGTGGTAGACATTTATCCCAAAATACTGGAACAAACGCTCTTCAGTAACACAAACAAGTGAGGCAAAACCCCTTGTGTTACTCAACAAACAAATTCAACAAACAAATTCTAATAATACAAACAGGTGCTCCATACAATCTGATTTGACTCACAAATAGCTTCTAAAACCTATACTGCAGTCAAAAGAAGGACTGCTAGGCCCACCACATGTCTAATCCAACAAAAACACTTACATCAGGTCCTAACACACTAATTACATTTCCCGGCCCCCTAACTTACCTATACTGAAAGCTAATGCACTGTAGACCTAGCTTTCTTCAACCACACCTGCTACCAGCCAAAGATCATATACCAATCACTTCTTTGACTGCCCCAGGAGTATGTGGTACACAGGAGGCTAACAACAGCCAGAAAACAATGAAATTACCTACCTGTGGTGTCCACTAAACTAAATATTTTAAAGCATACCAGTAGTCAAATCAAATTATAAATTAAGAGCATACTTACCTGTTTGAAGACCGGCTAGAGCCCCCATGTTACATTCAAGCCTAAAATATGGCTTGTCAAGGCCTTGAATGCGACGTGGTGGACACAGGACACTGGACAAAAGTTTATCAAAAATAACTATTTATTTACAACTAACTAAATGGACAGAAATAGTGGGAGCTGGGTGTTCCAGATTCCAAAGTTAAATAACAAAACTATAGGCAAAAGGAAGAACAAGCCAAATGTACAACAAAACAGTGAGAGCAGGTGAGACGCTGGAGAGCTGAGACATCTCCTGTGAAGTGGGGGAGACTTGACTGCTGCCTGCACTCTGCATTTGTAGGGCGTGGTGCCTCATCACCACACCTGTGATCAATTAAAAAGCGGCCATTTTAAACACAAGCAAAACAGGAAGAAACAGTGTGTCAATTAAACCACCAATTAGTGACAGCACACTTAACCACAATGTGAATATGCACCACAGACAGTAAGTATCCCTCCACCATGTGAAAGTAATACGTAACACTGGGCATGCAGGTGAGGGCTGCTAATTAGCTAATTGCTGCTGATTGGATACCCAGGGTTATAACATATATATATATATATATATATATATATATTATATATATATATAAAAATAACATTTATATATATATATATCCTGTAGGGATGTAACAAATCAGCTTAAAAAATGTAACCGATAGGCTGCTTATGACCGCAAGTGAGCGCTTCTTTATAATGAAAAAAATATATACATAAGTAGCTTACTGACAAATTTTGTTGCATTTTCAAACTTTATTTAACTTTAACTTTATCTTAAATAGTTCCATTTAAATTTGGCAAACAGTGGCAAACAGCCTGGCACGTAACATCCCCACGCTTAAAAATGGTTGCAACCAACCACAAAACATAGCATCTGAAACACAAAACAATCATTAATACAACATTCAACTATACAAAATATTTTTTCCTCTTTTTTTTCCTCTCCATTTGCACTCTTTTTTTCCCTTCTCTTTCTCTTTCCTGTTTTCTTTTTCCCTTCCTTCCTTTTACTTTTTCTATTCTCTTCTGCCTTCTTTTCTCTCTTTTATCCCTGTCTCTTTCCTTTTCCGGTTTTCTTTTCCTCTTTCTTCCTTTATTTGATCTATTCTCTTCTGCATCCGGAACGCCCTGGCCGTGAAGAGTCTCGTCCCTAGCAGTCTCTTCCTGAAGGGCCTCAGCCTGAACAGTCTCTTCCTGAACAGTCTCTTCAAAGAGGAAGGACAAGGATACAGCATTATTTTTCTCTAGCACTAGCTGCTCATGAGACGGTAATCCCTCAACAGGAACACTTTTCAAGTCAACAAAGAATGTGTCACTAAGTGTAATGTCACTATTTGAGTTATCAACATGGCTGTCACTTTTGTGCTTCTTTGCCATTGCCTGAATTACAGCACACACAGGGAACACTCCTGGTTGTTTCTATGCCACCTCATCAGGGACCTCAGAAACTACAGAGATGGGAATTACCTCTGGAGTAGCCAGCACTTTGCCACCAGCCAAATCATTCCCTAATATGGGCAGCTTAAGAGGTTAACTGAGGCAGTGGATGTGAAACCCATCAAAGGTGCAGGTTAAGAGAGGGGGGTTTGGAAGGTGCTACATTATAATCTGACGTGCGAAGGAACGCTGTTCACTTCCACTAACATTACTAACAAATGTGAAGGACTTCTGCTTCAAATAGCCACAAAAAAAAAAAAAAAAAAAAAAAAAAAAAAAAAAAAAAAAATAATAATAATAATAATAATAATAATAATAATAATAATAATAATAATAATAATAATAATAATAATAATAATAATAATAATAATAATAATAATAATAATAATAATAATAATAATAATAATAATAATAATAATAATAATAATAATAATAATAATAATAATAATAATAATAATAATAATAATAATAATAATAATAATAATAATAATAATAATAATAATAATAATAATAATAATAATAATAATAATAATAATAATAATAAAAAAAAAAAAAAAAAAAAAAAAAAAAAGGTAAATAGTAAGGTAAATGGAAAATTCAGACGGGCTTCTTAAAAAAAGTGAACCACTACTTTATTTAGTTGGATCAACTTGATGTAAAACCTCCCTGATAACTGTGATATTCCTTTACTGACCCCTAGAGGACATGTGGGCATCAGCATGCATCAGCAACAACATGTCAGCAGCCCATTCATACTTTAAATTCACAATCAAGACCCTTTTTTTCTCCATAAATTGTATAAATAGTAAGCG